>NC_057813.1:314192270-314306889 GCF_018294505.1 Triticum aestivum | reverse complement strand
TGGAGAAGTTAGAATACAGTAGATATAACACCAATATAAAATTTGAATGAGTTTACAACAGTACCTAAAAGTGGTCGTTTGCTTTGTTTCACTAATGGATCTCATAAGTTTTCTGTTGAGTTTTGTGTTGTGAAGTTTTCAAGTTTTGGGTGAAGTTTCGATGGACTATGGAATAAGGAGCGGAAAGAGCCTAAGCTTGGGGATTCCCAAGGCACCCCAATTTAATATTCAAGGACAACCAAGCATCTATGCTTGGTGATGACCCGGATGGCATCCCCTCTTTTGTCTTCAATCCATCGGTAAAATTACTTAAGGCTATATTTTTATTCACCACATGATATGTGTTTTGCTTGGAGCGTCTTGTATTATACGAGTCTTTGCTTTTTAATTTGCAACAATCGTCCTTGCTGTACACACCTTTTGAGAGGGACACACATTAATCGAGAATTTATTAGAATACTATATGTGCTTCACTTATATATTTTTGAGCTAGATAGTTGCTCTAGTGCTTCACTTATATCTTTTTAGAGCACGAAGGTGGTTTTGTTTTGAAGAAATTGATGAACTCTCATGCTTCACTTATATCATTTCGAGAGTCTTATAAATAGTATGGCAATTTCCTTAGGTTATGAATTTAGTCCTAATGTGATGAGTATTCAAGAGGGATATAATAAAAACTTTCATTCGGATCATTGAATATATGAGAAGTGTGATTCCTTGCATTTGTTTTGAGATATAAAGATGGTGATATTAGAGTCATGATAGCGAGTAATTATGGATTAGTAAGAATATTTGTGTTAAGGTTTGTGATTCCTGAAGCATGCATGTATGGTCTCTACTTATGCGATGAAGTTGGAGCATGATTTATTTTTATTGTCTAACTTATGAGTGGCGGTCGGGGACGAGCGATGGTATTTTCCTACCAATCTATTCCCCTAGGAGCATGCGTATTAGTAATTTTTTTCGAGGGCTAAGAAACTTTTGCAATAAGTATGTGGGTTCTTTATGACTAATGTTGAGTCCATGAATTATACGCACTCTCATCCTTCCACCATTGCTAGCCTCTCTAGTACCGCACAACTCTCGCCGGTGCATTAAACCCACCATATACCTTCCTCAAAACAGCCACCATACCTACCTATTATGGCATTTCCATAGCCATTCCGTGATATATTGCCATGCAACTTCCATGGTTCCGTTTTATGACATGCTCCATCATTGTCATATGTTCTCATATGCATGAGGCATTCATATAGAGTCATATCTTTGTTCTAGTATCGAGTTGTAATTCTTGAGTTGTAAGTAAATAAAAGTGTGATGATCATCATTATTAGAGCATTGTTCCATGTGAGGAAAGGATGATGGAGGTTATGATTCCCTCACAAGTCGGGATGAGAGTCCGGACTTAGAAAAATAAAAAGAGGCCAAAGAGCCCAAAATAAAAAAGAGGCTAGAAGCCCCAAAAAAGAAATAAAGAATAAAAAGGAAAAAAAATAAAAATATATATAAGAGAAAAAGAGAGAAGATACGAAGTTGCGGGGGAACTGCTGCGCAAGCTGCTGAGCAAGGCTGTGAGACCGGCCTAGCATGTCGGTCATAGCTTCCAGGTGTATCTGTTTAGCGATGAGGTTCTCATTGGTGTTCTCCGCAATCTTTCTTAGAGATAGGACTTCAAGTTGAAGTTGAGTTGCAGAATGCCTTTCTGCTAGAACTTGGGACTAAAGAAGTCGAACTGATTCAGACAATGAATTATGTGAGCTTGTCTGACTGTTAGTCTCAAGTAACTTGAACACTGCATCAAGACAAGACTTTGGGGTTGTCTCGCTATCTTCAAGATGTTTTGCCTTCTTTGCTGCAATATATGTTGGGTTTGTCTCACAGCCTTCAACAGACTTGTGCATGCCATCAGGCATATCACCCTGAAACAAAGCAGAGAGATGACAGGTTTTGCACGTGTATAAACAAAGATGATAATTGTGCTGTCAATTCTATCCAATTTCAAATTAGAAAATAATGAGTAAGTTCAAAATATCAATAGCATAATTTGGCATTGTTCATAATGCGGGGAGCTTCACCACACTACTGGATTACCATGTCAACATAACAAGCATAGATGAAGGGCAAAGAAAATCATTGTATCTATTTTGGATAATGTGCATGGCATGTTGTTCATATCATCAGCCACATCAGTAAGATAAAACAGGAGATGACAAGGTGCAAATGTGGGCTGCTTCACCACACACTGGATTATAGATCCACAAAAACAAGCATACATATAGGGAGTATTAAGTAATGTGCATGGTATGAATAAGGAATTTGGTTTTACAAGTAAAACTTAGAACTTACGGTTCTTGCGAACATGCATTTTGGTAGAAACAACAAACTAAACAGCAGTAAACGATAGGGAGTATGAGCAAATTAAACAACAGTTGAGGAGAAAGGCTTTAGAAGGACTGACTTACATTAACAGTTAACACCGGCTTTATAATGCCCTTCTCCATGTCAAGGGAAGGATAACTCAAGAATTTCAGCACATAATCTTCTTCATAAGCATTGCCTGTACTCTACATTTTGTAGAGAGTAATTATAGGTATGATAATACTGGAAGGGATAGAGGATAATGAAGATAAGATGTAGATTGATGCTACATAATCAACTACCAATCCCTGGAAGTACAAGCGTTACAGGACAAAATGTACTGACAGGAGCAATGGGCTACACTTTTGCACTAGCATTGTCTGTGTATTCTACTTGTTGGTAAGATTAAATATAGATCTGATCTTTTTTAGTAAATGGTGGGCGAGGGAGATAAGATGCAGAATGCTACAAAATGAACCAATCCCTCTTCCCATAATACAAGAGTTTTTTGAACACTGGTATACTATACAAAACGTTCTTATATTATGGGACGGAGGGAGTAGCTGTTAATGTAAGTATAGTGATAGACCATGTTCAGTCCTTACAAGAGGACTACAGAGCTAAACCTCTTCAAAAGCATTGGGTTGATTCTAAATTTATGTAAGAGTCCATACGGATCTTATAATGTCCACCAAATGGACGATTACGAGGCTAACATGTGCAGTGATGCTACATAATCAAACAGTTGTGAAAGTAAGTATGGTCATACAGGGCAATAGGTACTCACAAGAACAATGCAGTGTGCAGTATAGTTGCGAGATTCTGTGGTCCCTTGAGATCGAATGTTCTTCTGCTAACAGTTTTCATACAAGTGAGACATTAAGGAAAATGCAGAAATGTAGTTTAAATTGTGATGTGATATCATAGACAGTACCTTACGCTGCAGCCGAGACCAATGTGTAACAAGATTATTCCAGTCACCATCGGATAAATGTAGCACCGGAGACTTTACAGAAATTTCATTTAGAGGCTTGCCATCGAAGTGCGCTTGCCTCAGGTAGGAACGATACTTCATCAACGAGTTCTTGAAAAACGCAACCAACCCTTGCTCGTCATCACAATCCAGTTTGCTCCTCGCCTATTTAAAAGAATGAAATCTTGTGTCTTCTGTCAGCAGAAACATATGCAGTAATGACCATGAATAACATTAGTACATTACTTACGCGTAAGTTGCGGAGGAAGACTGGAAATTGTTCTGTGTCTGCGGTATAATCTTTCCATGAAGGAAAGATGCGCACAAAGTTCCTGACAACAACATAAGCTTCGTCTTCTAAACTGGGAAGAAATGGAACAGGGGTCCTATTTGCTGCAATTGGGGCTCTCTCTGGTTCGAAAAGGGATTTGGCAACTGGATTTGGTGTACTCTTTGCTGGAATGGGGGTTTTGCATCGTACAACTGGTGCTATGTCAACTGGCATAATCATACTGTTTGCTGCAGTTGGGGTCTGCTGAGTTGGGGCATCAGAAATGACCAGTGTAGTAGGGCTAGAGTCTGCTAGAGTTGGGGTGTTTTGTGGGTTAGATGATATTGCAACTACACCTAATGGGTTATTTGATTTATCAGGTGCCACTACCTTTTCTAAATACTTTGCTTGTGCTCCTCCACGATCAGCAATCGCCCTCTTCCTTTTGAACGTCTGATACACAAGAACATCATTTGAATGGATAAATATGGTATGATGACAGATGGAATATGTACTGAAAATGGATAGGCAGGGCGTATTCACATACATGATGTGTAAACTAAGCTAATGGCCGTTCAACAAAGTAGAAGCAATGCAAAGCATCAGTTGCAAGATATGTGTGAGAAATGTAACCTTGGAAAGTTAGAGCAAGTACCTTGATGGGTGAATAAGATAGGGCATCTTCCTCTGACTCCTCGACTAGGGAGCTACATTGACTTAGGTCTCCCTCTAGCTTAGAATCACTGTTAGGATCATATTCTGAGCATGAATCTGTAGGTGGAGAGTGTTTGCATTGCATTGCATCCAGACTTGATTTCAGTCCCTTAATGGCAAGTTTGACAACCATGGCATTGTTCTGCTTTATTCTTTTCATGCGCGCAAGCTCATAATCATTATGGTGCTGTTTAGAATCTGAGATTCATGAAAACATAAAAAGTAGTCAGATTATCTATGGAATGCATTGCGGATTCAACTTGGAGAGTGTGTCCCTATAAACCCCTGCATATGCAAAGTTCACCTCCCCAACCATGCTGACTAGACCACACACAGAAATACAAACCCCTTATGTCTCTATAACAGGCAGGCACACATTTCAAAATTGAAGTAGGAACATTAGAATCATATGAAATTCGTATTTGAACAAATAAACTAAGCAATTAGGAGTGGCATAATGTTTAGCTTCAAGGGTGGAGTGTTTGTAGTGCGACACAAAGCAAGTAGGCAGATTGTATTCCATGTAAAAGATTGAAACCTATGTAAAAGCTAGAAATGACACTTTCTTTCTATACAATGCAGTGTTCGTTGCCCACACATGATGGAAGAGATCACATAGAGAAATACTATTCATTCATGTCTACGGTTCCAGTATTTAGAAACAGGGTGGTCCACCCTAAAAGAATATTGACAACAAATATGACAAGGCAAGCATAGATGTAGTGAATCAATCATTTACTTGTGAGCTTACTAGGACAAGTATGCAGAATTGTAACTGCAGTAAGAGACCGTCCAAAATCTGAATGAAGAAGTTTGTCTAGCACTTATTGTTTGCAACTAATCGACGTGAATAATTGGATATTATATCAAATGAGTAAGAAAGACAAGTAAAATTGTCAACAAACCTGGCTTGTAGTAGTAATCTGGGACAATGTCACTACGACCAAGAATCCAAAATGACTAGTGTCTGTTCCGAGGGCCGGAATTTTGAAAACCCTATGAACTTTAGAGGTACTAAAGATTACCTAAATACATCTGAACCATTAAGTGTAGGTAGCACTGAGCACACAACAAACCCTAATGACAGTCCTGCCTAATGAGTAATGAATCAATTAGAAAATGGGTGATGAGGAGTGGATGCTGAGTGTTGAGGACGTATCTCAGGATAAATCGGGTTGGCTTGGTGGGTGCTGCACGCCTGAGCCCTGAATGGACTGGGAAGGTAGGCACGGCGGCGTGCCCGAGCAGCGGTGCCGCTGTTGGGCGAGTGGCTCCTGGCCTCCTGTTAGTCCGGCGTCTCCTCCTAGATTCATGCCGTCTGGGGACGGCAAGTCGTCGGTGAGGCAGGCGGCTGGGGGCGAGTAGAGATCGGAAGCACACAGCAGAACAGAGGGGAATCGGGGCCTGGGACGACCCAAAATCCTAGGGTGGGCCAGCCCACCGTGGGCACCCTGTAGAGATACACACCCGAGCAGCGAACATGCATTTTCGAAACTAATTTAGGAACATTTAGCTGACCAATTAAACAACTCTGTTTTAATAATATTAGATTCATATTTGAACAACTAGGCTTGTTTAGCTTGATGGGTGGAGCAGTGTTATTATGACACGAAGCACGTATTCTGATCGTATAGTGATCATAAAAGGGGGAAACTCTAAGCATATTTTTTTAGCAAAAGAGGGTTTCCCCTCCGATTTCTATTAAAGAAACCACCACGGAACCAACATGATCAATTAAACCCTAAGCATGATTAATTAAACCATATTATGGTTGTGCCATGGAAGATTTGGAGCTGCAAACCGGAGAAATGATATTTAGCATCCATTGTTTGCTTAGAACTAAGAACTAAATTCTAAGAGCTGAAAAGAAAGTATAGTAACCAAGTTAAGATCTATTTTCTGGCTGAGATCAAAAAATTGAGGAGATATGAAGTACCACCTCTCTTGTAGCGCTGTCTAGGCATCGGGGGTGCGATGGCTGTCGGTGGCGTTGAAGCAGATCTGCGACGGTAGACGGGTGCATCAGGGGATACGTCCCATTGCAGTGGAAGAGAAGGTCATGTGAGCAGCCCCGGCAAAGAGGATGACAGCGCCGATGAAGCGAGAGGACGTGATGCAAGGCTATTTGTACGTCACCGTGGATGAGAAACATCCATCTCTAGCAGTGGACGACGCGGTCTTGGTAGGCGCTCCGGCATGGTGGAGGGTGGTGGCGATGGATGTGGTGGAGGAAGGCGGCGATGGATGTGGTGGCGGACGGAGGCTGGTGTGGGGATGGGGTGTTCTAGCGTGGATGGTGTATGAATTGGAAAATGGAAGGAGAGGTACGGGGAACCATGTTTTTGGGACGCGCCTGTCTGAAATATGGGAAAGTTATGAACTTAGCCCCCGTTTAAAATTTGGACGTCTCATTGGTTGGGGATAGGACGGTAATCTCACATCTCGCCAATATTTTCCCAGAGCGATTTCGGGCGAGGAGAGGGTGGTTGGCGCCCATGGTTGGCGCCCATGGTGTATGAATGGGGCAGATAGGTAGGGCGGTTGTGTCACGTCTGAGTGAAGTTACAAACCTGCCCCTATTGAAAATATTTGCCTACATCGATTTCGGCCGAGTCGAGTTTGTTTTAACGCCCACCGTGTATGAATGGGGAATGGAGGGAGAAACAGAGGTCTTTCGGACGAGCTTGAATCAAATGTGTTTTGCCGCCCATGTTTGACGCCCACCGTGTCAGAATGGGCTCAGAGGCGGTCGTGTCACATCTAATTGAAATTACTAACCAACCCCTATTTAGAGCAGTGGAAATCGGGCCGATGGATTGTCCGTGTAATGGGTAGACAGTAATTTCCATCTCCCAAACACTTGGCTTCGGGCAACCGATGTGGGAGTGGACATTTTTCTGCTTCCTTCGAATTTTGGGACAATAAGCATCCACGTTTACCCTGGCAACTAAATTCGAATCCATTTTGTATTCCTATATGAATCTTTATAAATCATTCTATGTGTTTTTATATATCTTCAAAAGGACGACAAAGATGTATTCCACTGTCATATATGAATATGGTTTACAAATGCCGATACTCAAATTCAAAAGCTAGAATCCAGTTTAAGGTGAATTCGAATATTTGGAACACTTCATGTCCAACTCAAATGTCACACGCAACATAATGTGTACTCCCATTTGGATATGTACAAAAGCGATGTATCAAGATTCAAATACCGAGTCAATCAACCAAAAATGTACAGAACTAACAGACATATAAACACTTATAGAGTATATGGATCAATAATATCAACTAACATACATAAGCCAGGCCGTTGTACTTTTTTTGGCTACAATATCATCCTTTTTGTAGCCAACATCTTGGCCCTTTCCGATGTGTGCCACTTATGGTCCATCTATACTACTACTATTGCTGAATGCACATTCAGCCCGATTGGCATATTTGTAGGTCTGGCACAACAATCCAAATGAAATGTATCCGAGTCTTATCAATTAATACAGACTTGTGCTCAAATAAATTTACAAACAAAAAAACAAAAATAAACAATTATTACATGATCTCTAAAACAAATGGTTTGATTGATTACATGAACAGACAACACAAAGGTTATTCAACGATGGGAAGAACATTTCACATATGATTTACCAAGTAGGAATTTATTTTCCTTTTTTCCTTCAGGACCTTAACAATCTGGTCAGTCTCAGCTTGCTTCGTTTTGAAATCCACCAAATATTTAATGGTTGTCTTGAGTACTGCTTGTGATTGTGCTGTTTGCTTCCTCAACATGTCAACTTCATCTCTAAGTGTAGAAGCAGAATCTCTTTCTACCACTAGTTTAACCTCTAGAGCATCAGCAGTTGGCAATTCATAATGCACGATTGGGCCGGTGCCACTGCTGTGGGATGATGCAACGTCCATGGGGACCTCGCTCTTTGATCTTGGGCTAACCTGTTTTGCCATTAAAGTTCCGATTGGATTCAGAAAAGTTGAAGTTAGCAAAACATCTCAACTGGGAGTTATAACAGCAAACCAGTTAAACAAACAAGGAATTAAAGAGTTTCAATTGGATGTTGAAAAGTAGTTATTAACATCATTGTAACCCGCTGTTGCAGTAGCAAAGTAGTTAAACAAACAAGTAAATATTTAAGTTAAGGCAAACATGTAATTCTTAACAGTAAGTATCAAATACATAGATAGGCGCATTCTACAATATGATTAATAGGCTGTGGCATTATGTAGTCAGTAGCAAACTAAATTAAGACAAGCAACATAATTGATTAATTTTGCAATAAATGGCTAACTAAAATTTTGAGAAGTAGGTAACTGAACTTGCGCTAGTTCTTTGTACATGCACACTGCAACTTCTTTTTCGCTTACAAGGTTGTACGAAGGAGTCCATGGCATCAATTGCTTGGATACATAGTCCCAATACTTCTTTCTTCCCACACTGCATGGGTAATTCGAATGGTTAATCTGGTAAGATGGTGCGTCCTTGATATGTTATATGAGGACGTGTAGTCAGACTAGTTGTTGCCACACACATCACACTGGCTTTTACTGTATATTTCATGCGATTACTTTTGGCATATCGAGATCTAAGCAATCTACAATAGGATGAAAAGACTGGCATCCTTCACATTAATGGCGAACTCAGTTCATAGAAACAAGAAATTCAACCATTCTGTGGGTAAATCAAAAGCGCCACTGGCATATTTTTCACTATTCAATCATACACGCAAAAGGGGCGACGCCACCATAGGGGCTGGTATTGGCGGCCGCCTCAGGTGGCTGGAAAGTGTGCACCTAGTTCGAGTCGTCCAGGTTGGCCCATGCTAGTTTTGTTCGTCCCAACGCACGAGCAAGCAATGTAAAAAATGAAGAAAAATGTTTCAATTTGGATGGGCCAATAACATAAGTGCAAGGCAGGCCCTATAGCAGGCTCGCGCCCAAACGAGCGCCTCCCATATCGATCAACAGCAGGTAAAATCCCAATTCATTCGCTCCAGCCTCGAGTCTGGTTCACTCCTAACCTAGCTGCCACTAGACAGACCGACACAACACTTCCTCGCGCCCTCGTTGCAGGGCGTTCACCCGGCTTCAAGCGAATGGAAGGACAAGAAGATGAAGATCCAACCCTGGGTGTAGCCTACGTGGGAGGCAGCGGCGGCAGCACGGGCATGACATCGAGCTTGCACAAACGGACAGTCGCAGCTTGCAAGAGTAGCATGCGCAACGAGCAGGTACATCACATCCCTGATTATATATAATTCAACTCTTCAATTTCTGGCCAATAGTTAAACCTGACAGTGTTGTAAAACTGCTTGTATGTAGGGAATCTATGAGAAAATGAAACCAATTTCTACTCATTGAACAAATTAAAGTGCTACAAACTACACACTGAGGGCCCCACATGTCATGAAACATATTTGGACCCATATACAAATTAAATAAAGGACGAGGATCGAACATGCGACCGGGCCTCAAGCCGCACGTCAATAGGCAACATACATAGAATAATAATTGTTGTTGTACCCCCCTTTGTTCACATAATGTTTTTATATTACCACAGCCTAATTAATGGATAACATGTAATATTATTTTTAGTACTATTCGCCTTCACTTACTGGTGGGTTCCATGTGTGCTCTCTCTCTCTCTCCTCCCCTTCTGCGTTTAGATGCACGGGCAAACAGGAAGAACTCGCGGGCGATGTTGCCATTGACCATATCTGGACGCGTTCACAAGTCACGGCACCAGTTTCACGTACTAGCAGCACTAGTGAGTGTGTACGTGCAATGCACATTAATTTGGAAGTATATTAAGTGCATGCAGATATTAAGTACTAGGATATTATTTGCGTGTTGTTATGTGATTAGCACTATTTTTGGCATGAAATTAACTGCATGCTAAACGTGTTGAGCGCTCGACATTGAAGCAGTCTAGGTCATTGGATGACAAGGAATACATGTGGCTTGATGATGTTTTATATTTAATTTGATACGGCTCTAGCAGAACATTCAATCGATCAAACCATAGATTTTGTTCAGTCTGACTCCGACTTTAAATTATACGACGATCGATATAAAATAAATGAAAATGATAAACATTCGGATTTTAAGCATGGCAATCCGAATGTTTTTCATGGCAAATTTAGATTAGCGGCGGCGGCGGGGCGTCTCACGGTGGGAAGCGGCTCCTTTGCCGTGCTCTGTGTGTCGTTGGGCCACTGACCGACGGCGACGGCGGTGTCTTGCGCCGTTGTTGGCGTACTCCTGAACATTGGCCTAGCTTCAAGGAAGGCCAAAATGTTCTGGACTTCGAAGCGAGTCAACTGGCGGGAGGAGGCGACTAGCATTGGTGCAAGGAAGCGGTCGACGGTGGCCATCCATGCCGCTGAGGGGGGCACAGGCACCCGCGCAGGGACATGCGTTGTCAACGGCGCGGCGGAGACATTCATGTGCACGGGCACGCACGTTAGTGCATGCACAGGCCCATGCGCTGGCAGGTGCACGGGCACTGGCACGGGCGTGCTCGTCAGTGCATGCGCATGCGCATGCACTGGCAGGTGCACGTGCGCGTGAAAGTCGGCGGGGACCTCGTGGAACCCCGTGGGATCAAGCTCGGTGACAATGTGCGGCTCCCAGCCCATCAATGCCACGGGGATGGGCGCTGGCGCAGTCAGGGCGACGGGAGCCGGAACGGGAGCGGGGACAGGCGTGGCGTCTTCCCGCAAGGCCAGTTCAAGCTCGTCCCAAAGCGCCTTATGTTCTTGAGACTCCGGCTGGGTGTCTTCCTCAGGAAACTGGAACACTAAGGGCAGACCATCGTGATGCGGCATGGCGTACGTTTAGCTCAGGCTAGTTGGAGGTAGACGACAGGAGAATCGGAGAGGAAGAGAGAAGATTGTAGCGATACCGGGTAGTGCGGGGTTGATTTTAAACTGCGGCGCCGGTGACATTAAAAGTGGGAGCAGTTGGGACAACGGTGGGCGGCGGAGCCTAGTCAAAGGGCTCGCCTCGCGGTGAGCCTGCACAACGGTCTGCTCGCACGCCTTCCTGAGAGCCGGTGCAGCGGTCTGCTCGCACGCCTCCTGTCGACTGACACGCTTGCTCGGACGGCACCTGCCGATGAGAAGCGGAGACTCATGGCGGCACGTAAACACCCACGGTTTCAATAGTGAAAGCGTTCGCCTTAATGTGACAGGTCTTTGTTCCAAAATACCTTGGCTCTTCATTTGTTCAACTTGTCATAAGCAGCTTGTCTCAAATTGAAGAAAAAACTTACGATGTAATATTTGTGCCATATCACGTGACCATGCTCAGTTTCAAGAATTTATGCTCACTTTTGGATTTTCTGAAATTTAAGATCCAGGATTCGAAACAATATCATAACTTGCATCATGCAATAAATTTTCAAGCCGTACATCTGTCCTGTTGTGTTTTTTAAGAAAGGATTTGGTTAAACATTTTGCTTAGTTAGACTTCAGACAAGTTATATATGCAGAGTAAAAGTATAATCTCTCCATACCAGTGCATTGCCTGATATATTAACTCAAGTACTAGGCATGAACAAACGGGCTCAATTCTGTGCTCATCCTGGTGTAGTAGTAGTAGTACTAGGCAATGCAGTTGACGGGTGACCTTGACGAGCGGCGACCAAGGGAATTGAACCATGCTCGGCGCGGTAGGTAACGTTGTCTAGTTACTAAAGCATCCCTCTGTTGTTCATCGGTAGTCATTATGGACCGGGGACATGAGGGGAATTTCCTAGGGCTGGAATTCTGGCCGCCAGATATTTCGACTTGAAACGCTGAGGCTCGACTGGTTGGGGTTGCCTAATGTGCGTACCACGCACGCCACCGAAGGATACGAGCCTGGTTTATTTTTATTTTTTATTTTTTTAGGATCAACACGAGCCAAGGTCTGACTGGTACGCTGTTGGGTCCTACCACACGAGAATACGAAAGGAACCTTTTAAATTGCCGAACGAATCTATCTGTATTACAATACCCGTATTTTCCTTGCAAATACTAATCTCAACGTGGTAATTGATTTATGACGAGTTGTTGAATTAGAGTGAGTTTGTGATATAGTGATCTCAACGTGGATTTCACATTTCATGGTATCCCTAGTAAGTTTTCCCATGCAAATTCAAATTTAAAAGATGAACAATATGGAGGTGAGAAAACTTTGTATGTATCAACCACACACACACACACACACACAGAGACACACACGCACGAACACAACAACAATCTAATAAGTATAGTGCATCTATTCCTGAATATTAGTCTTTTAGAGTAAAATATTCCTTCTATTCCTAAATATTAGTACTTTAGAGTAAAATGAGTGAATCTAGACTCTAAAATATGTCTATATACATCCGTATGTGCCAGTCCATTTAAAACTCCTAAAAAGACTAATATTTAGGAACGAAGGGAGTAAAATGTAAGACATCCATGGTCCTCAGTTCAATATTTAAAATTAACATGAAACTGAAACATGAATATTAAGTCCAGTACTACAGTACATGCAAATGTTGTGTTTAGGCGGAGCTATGATTGTCGGGGGTCAACCCCTCGACCTTAGATAAAATTGTGGAGCTCTGTTTAGGGTTGTTTAGATTATATTTGTCCCCACCCTCCCAACCACCGATTGGTTGTGCACCCCCACCCCTCCTCCCTGGGAGAATATCATGTGCCCCCATACCTTAGATGCTATATGCCGATACGAGTTGCTTGGAGCTTGTAGATCTGAGATATAGCAGCTCACATGTTGTGTCTTAATATTTTTGCAGGAAACCTTGATGAGTTTGAGAATTGCACACAATTTGTACAAAAACTAATCAGATGCCCTTTGATCCCATATCCAACGACCTCGAAGCTTGTATCATCATAGCATCTAAGATGAAGGAGGACATCATATTCTCCTGTATGTAAGAATATCATGTGCTACCACACCTTAGATGCTTTGGTGATACAATCTCTTCGGAGGCGTTGGATTTGTGACCCAACACCTCCTCGGGTGGTTTGAATGTTTTTTTATAGAAAAGCCCCAAAAGAGTTCGGCCACTGCTTACGAGCACAAAGACTGCTCAGATGCCATTGGATCTCAGATCAAACGACCTCCAAGCTCGTATCACCGTAGCATCCAAGCTGCGATAGCACCTTATGTTTTCTCGCACGGGAGAATATGAGGTGCTCCCGCACCATAGATTCTATGGTGATACGAGTTCACTGAGATCTAACGGCCCATAGTAGGAGGTTTGAATGATTTTGCAATATACGGCTGATAGAGTTTGGGAAATGCGCAGAAAGTACAAGTACTACGCATGTGCCATATGATCACTGATCATACGACCTAGATGCTCATTTCACCGTAGCGGGTAATTAAGCTACGGGGAGCACCTAATACGAGTAACGGGGAGCCGCTAGATCGAAGATGCAGCGGCACACACGAGGCCTGAATGTTTTATTTGCAAAAAAAACCTTTGGAGAGTTTGGAAATTGCACATAATTACAAAGACTACTCCCAAGCCATTGGATCTCACTTCCAATGGTGTAAAAACTCGTATCACCATAGTATCTAAGCTGCGGGGTGGATGTGCTATTCTATGTCGCTATCATTTTTGTTCGTAAACTTGCAAAATACGTGTAACTCGTGCCATTACTTGTCTAACCGCGCAAAGCGTTTGTTCAAAAAAAACCATCCTACACTGAAATATCGGAACAACACACGGGGGTCCCACTTGTCATTAATCAAATTTGGACCTAAAACTAACAAATCTGAAAGACGAGATTCGAACTGGCAACCTGGACTCCAAAGCGTAAGTCGATAGCCTGAAAAAACAAATGGTTGTTGGCTTTGTCCGATAACTTGATTTTATACAATACTTGTGTTGAGTAGAGTAGAGGGAGTGCCTCGTCAACACGTGCATGACCGTTGTCTCACTTACTGGTGGGTCCCAGGTCTACGATCTCAATCTCTCTTCTCTCCATCGTCTAACCTTTGCACGGGCACACATGAAGAGCGGCGCTAGCTCGCCGTGGTGTTATTACAACTAAAAAAAGCTTGGAAAATGGAAGAATCGCCTAGAACAAGAGACGTTGTGGCTGGTCGAGACGGAGCTAACCACATCTATCCTCCGTGCCAGGTTTGCATGATGAAGTTGTGTGGCTAGTGGGGTATTTTCGGCCGACTGGCTGGGTCCCGAGGTCGAACCATAGGTACTACGTCTGATACAGTATATTTTAACACGCACATTTTTCCTCCATGCCGAGACGTGGCACACCCTACCGCGCGGTTTCGGGGTCCTCCCGGGTGGTGCACGCATATATTCATCCTGATGTGGGACACCCTACTGCGTGTTTTCTGGGTCCTCCTTGGTCTTAGTGCCGAAGCATGTAAATGAGTCGTCAAATCATGAAAGACCACCTTTCCCACCGAGTACATCAGTGAAGCACGTTGGCTAGCTAGTTGGGCTAGTTCGACCGATTAGCTAGGCCGCCGCCACATTTGTTTTTTCACCCCCTTTTTTATCTACTTGCCGGCAGGTAAATTTAAATATCCACAACGGTGTTGCTCTGGTGTTTGGGTGTGGCAGGATTTTTAATTTTTTGATTGACGGGAGCAGGCGCGGCAGGATTTTTAATTTTTTGATTGACGGGAGCAGGTGCGGCAGCAATGAGTCATGATGACTCCGCCTATAAAACCCACTGCTCCCTGATGTGAGAAGTCGTCGACTGGTGTTTTACCGTGGTGAAAACCAAAAGATTCCCCGCTCCTTGGCTAGCTCCCTCCGTCTTCCCGTAGATTGCATTGCCTTTCAGCCGTTTCACCCCCTTTGCTTCCTCTCCCCATTGCTTCTACCTGGTGCCATGGCGGCGCAGCAGATCATGGAGTCCGAGGTAAGGCGCCTGACACAGGAGGTCCATGCCAAGGATGCAGAGCTCAAGGCCAAGGACGTGGAGCTCCATGATCTCAAGGAGGAGAGGAGTGCCATGCTCCTCCATTATGTGCGGGAGTTCATGGAGCTTCAAAAGCGGCAGGCGTCCACCAAAAAGATGCTCGAGGCATCTGCGGCGTTGCTGCAGAAAGCGGGAGATATGATAGGACGTCAGGGGAGCCGGCTGGAGCGCGAGCGGGCCGATCATGATGAGGTCCAGGATCGCCTCAGCCACTTGGTGAACCAAGTTCCACGCACGTGTTGCGGCTGCGCGATGCCTACCGTCGTGCCAGCGCGACAATGCCGGCCGTCAGGCTAAACTCGTTCGACCACCCGGTCGACTTCAATGAGCTGCGGCTTCCTGACCTGGTCTCCTTATTCACCTATATCTCCGAGGAGTTGAGCCGTCTCCGCACGATGGTGGGGGCTGAGATGGACAAGGAGGGGTTGCGGGCTGCCATCACCGTTGCCGGGCGAATCCTTTCAGGGCTCCGTCACCGGAATCCATTCGTGCCATTGGACGCTGTCTTTGATGAGCTGGCTCCCGTCGACCGGGAGCGGGCTCTGCAGGCGGTTGCACCCTGCATCACCAACGTCATGCGCCTCGAGAAGCAGAGAGACTTCGGTGGTGTTTAGGCGCCCTCTGCATGGGCATCCATGTCTCGGTGCAACATGGCTGTTGGATCAAACTCAGACGGTGCAGATCAGTCACTGTAGCACAAAGCGTGTGGGTGTGTTTGGTTGCATTCTCATCTCAATATTGTTGTTTCCACTTCGTGTATTTTTGTCAACCTACTAGTGTGGACTCATGCAGCCTTCATGCACTCTGCCAAACACCCAAAAGTGGGTCGACAAGGGAACTTTTGCTCCCATCCCGTGCACCCTTCATACACCCTGCCTAACACTATTCGTGCTTCATATGGTTCATGTTTCGTGGAGTACTGTAGCACTGTACTCTCCGTGCGCTGTGGACCTAGTTCTGTTAACATTTATCTCACTGTTCATTCTCGACCGGACAGTCGAAAAAGCGGTACTATGTTACATATAGGAGTAGTTGACATGCACACAACATCATTTGTTATCGTCATATCTTACTACACTAGCAACAAGATTGTGTAGTACTGACGTATGAACCACTTCACATGCCTAGTAGTAGGAGCACTGTGTATGTTCATGTGGCTGCCATGTTTCGCACTCCTCCATTGTAAGAGTGGAAACACTTGCTGTAATCATTTTTTTCTTCAGAAAAACAGTGGACACGCTCTACCGTGTGGATCCTCCTCCAGCCATGCACTAAATTACTCACTTTCACCGACACGTGGGACAGCCAGCACCTGGGTCCACCAGCCATGCACTAAATTACTCCGTAGTAGAGTGACGGTAGACTATCCCGATCGAACCGTCGCAGTAATGCCCAATGAGCCGTCAAATCACAAACCCCCCTCCTTTCTAGCAGTAAGTTGGACGGACAAAGCAACCATCATTTCACTCTTATCTCTCAGCTTCCTCTCTTGAAGAAAACCCTCACTCGCTTCGCTTCTCCCTCATCTCGTTCCTCCTTTCACTCTTCTCTCTCAGCTTCCTCTCTTGGATGGACGCCGGAGCACCGGCTGACGTGATGTCTATGGCTTTGGCCAAAACTGTCAAGGCTCATGGTACGAAGAAGCGCAAGCACCCCATCGAGACTACCGCAGACAAGCTCAAAGCCATCGCCCTGTCCAAGCCCCCCTCTTAGGGATCCCTCATTAAGCAAGTCCAGGTAATGTCTCTTGTTGACGATCTTTTTCTAGATCTTGATCGTGTTTTTTCATCTAACACGCAGTACTATTACTGGTAGTACAACTTTCTGGGTGATCTTGCATGTGATTTTAGTGCGCCAAATGACGGTTCTAAATTCCTCTTTTGACCAAAACATGCGAGAGGTTGACACTGATTTCTTATAGATTACTTTCAACTACTCCCTCTGTCCCAAAATTCTGGTCTTAGATTTGTCTAGATACGGATGTATCAAGTCATCCGTATCTAGACAAATCTAAGACAAGAAATTTGGGATGGAGGGAGTACTTTATGAACATCAATGCTACCTTTTAAGAGGGTATATTTGCCTCAGTAACTTGTGTTATGGATATTGCAAGTAATCACTCTGCTCTCATGCCTTTGAAGACATGTTCTAGTGTCTTTGTTCACTCATTTCTGTGCGTATATGTAGTCATATATGGAGTATAATATCGAAAATCATCTTATATTTCTGAACGGAGGTAGTAATAAAATATGGTTTCTGTTTGAATTAGAACCAGGTCCTCGGTGGAGATGAAGTTCTCAAAGTCATGCTGTGTGAACTGGAAGACCTGATGATGAGTTCTACTGCTAAACTATCCAGCTGACATGTCCTTGTCGCCACGTGTCCTGAACTAGTGTTTCCCTGTAGCATTGTTGTCAGGCGTGTTCTCGAGGCTGTACTTGACCACAACAATTTCCTGGCTGTGCCTTTGATTACGAAGGGTGTGGTTCTTGTAAAGCTTCCCAACAAATCTGATGCGGCCTGTCTTCATGATCATGTTTATGAGTGGAAAGACCACTCTGTTAGGTTCTCCAAGGTTGACAAGATGGTGATGGTGCATGTAGACATCTCACACGAAGTCCATGGCCTAGTCAGATGCGGGGTTCATCCCGTAGGTCGGTGGCAAGAAATAGTCTGTAGAGTTTAGTTAGTGCAACTTTGCTTGTCTGTAGTAAATACTATTGTTCAATACTTGATTTGTGTTTGTGAACCCTGTATTGTTTATTAGTACTGCCGCTTTTGGTGTGTGGTCAGTCCTGAGAATGGTCTACGTTAATGTCTGTCCACTCAATTCAGTCTGTATATTTTGAAGTATCCAGATCATATTTTTTGTGAGGATGGTTTATCAATTATGGTTACACTCCAATATCTGTATGCATTGCAGGGTTTATCGCACCCACCAGGATTTCCAGTCCCATGGATGTTCGGTCCATACGATTTGTCATGAGCTTTGGACTATCCTGCTTGTGGGAGTAGGCGGGGCCCCTGCATGCCACGCATAGTTGGACGATCAATCTTCTGTTTAGTACTTCAACATAGTGATTTCCTGGTAAGGATTCACTCGTGTCACATCAAGTAAATCTTATTGATTTAATGTCATGTTTTCTTTCTTTTCCTGCAATTTTATGATGCAGGTTTTGCCATGTGATATTCATCACAGAATAAACCGTTTGGTTTGCTCTACGATGGCTATTTTTGCAGGTTTCACTTCTTATGTCGTGTCAGTAACGAAGGTACTGTCCATCACTTATATGACTGGAAAAAATTGGATCAGTCTGTTGTCTGAGTACAAGCTGAATCCCTATGATGAACTGCAGTTTGGTTTAACAAAAATGCCACAATTAGTCCTTCTCACGTTTAAAAGAAATGAAGAAAAAAACTGGATCACGATCACGAATCCTAGTCAAGTTAGAAAGCTGATCATAGCAGACCAGACACGATCGCCGCTGTCTCGCACATCGGTACCACCTTCAGCAACGGATCAAGCACCGGCAGTTGCTCTAGCACTGACAGCGGCAACAGCTCAGTCTGATCCAGCTAAGGATTGGGCACCGACCGCGTTAGTGGATCAATCTGATCTACTGGAGGATCGGGCATCGACACCGGCACCTACTCCGACACCGGCACCAGCTCTACAAGGAGCACCATCTCCGGCAGCAGCAGCGGATTCGGCACCTGCACCAACACTTGCACTTGCATCTGCTCTGGCCCGTGCAGTTGCACTGGCAACAGACTGGGCTGCAGTTCGCACTTCATATACCAAAGTCCTTACAAAAATTGATATGTCCACCTTCTTGGTAAGCATTGGCCGCCCAAGTGCTTTGTTCTTTTTTCTTTCCATGTTGTTTCACATGATTCACTGTGTTGATCTAACTGTTTGGGTATGTCTTCTTGTTTGCAAATAGAGAATTCCTAGAGCAACGAGGGAGTCGTTCAACAATCCCAGCGATCGCGGCCAAGTTTCTCTTACCATGCGCATCCTTGGTGTGAATGAACCTACTCAATATACTGTAAGTACAAAGGATGGTTGCATGATGATTGATCCTAAAGGATGGTCAAGGTTCAAATCTAAATCATATCTTGCGGTAGGGGATGATGTCAAAATCGAACTTTCTCGGCAAGGAGAGCTGGTCCAAATCAACTTTGAAATTCTTCTGTAGCAGCACACAACTGTCGAACTGATCTATCCTTCGAGAGATTTTGATGTAATAATCTGGCATGGTGAAACAAGTGTCATGTGTGTATAAGTAGTACAACAGTATTATTTATCACATGGTATATCGCTGATAGAATTGCAACTCTGATTGCTGGTTAGGAACTGTCGTTCAATTTCATTCCAACAGCTGTCGTGCTTTATTCAATTTTGTGTGTTCTGCGACAACATGTAAAACCAGCGCCGTACCGATCGCTTGCAATATGAAAAGCGCTGAGGCAGAACACATGCCCCCCCAAACATGCAGGGTCGGCCTGCAGCCCAAAGTCCAGAACCGTGAGCCTATCTGAGTATTATATTCTCAGCTGAACCCCCATAAAAAAAGTTGAACCCCCATAATGCCCGTGCGTTGCAGAGGGAGTATATTTCTCGGCAAGGTGAGCCTGTGATATAAAATATTTGTATATTTCTTTACAGAGGGATTATCTCTCTGTCAAAATATATATTTATGTGTAACTAGTTACTTCTGTCTTTCTACTTCCTTTCGTTGATATGTGGGGCAATCAGCAACGGGGTCCATGTGCCATATGCACAAATTAGAGTCCACAACTTCACGGTAGACACACCCCAGTCGTAGCACCGCAGTAATTCCCAATGAGCCGTCAAATCACAACCCCCCTTTCCAGCTTTAGCAGTAAGCTGGACGGACGAAGCGGCAATATTTCACTGGTCCTGAATCCCCTTCTCCCTCGTCTGCTTGTTCAAAGAAAGACCCCTTTCGGCGATTACATAGGGTTTTCTCATGGAGAACCAGGTACAAATTCTTCATCCATCCCCAATAAATCCAAGTCCCTTGATCGCAGGTAATCCTAGGATGGCAGGCGCCGCCGTTGATGCATTTTTCTTCCTACTGAATCTAGTGTGTTTCATGTGCAGTGCCCAAAGTGCGAGTACCCTACAGGTTTCTGCGCCCTCGGCGAGACGCCACACTTGTTGCTTCTCGTCCTAACACAGCATTTTGAAACGCGCACAGTATGTTCCTAGAATCCTCTTTTCTATCCGGGAGGGTGGGTTTTTTTTAACATGTTGTGTTCTCATATTATTTTTCCTGCAGTGTATTATTTGCTCTGCCAGAACACATGTACTCAAGATGCTTGGCCTTGCCATAACTGAATACACTAGTTTAACGGTCATAGTGAAGACAAGCCATGGATATAAGTTCCGAGTTGGGTTCATGAACCAAGAAGATCGCTGCTTTTTTTATGGCCGAACTTGGATAATCTTTCTCAAGTGTTACAGACTGAAAGTTGGCGCACGAATGTTGATGGAAATAGCAGAACCTAGTCTCATCTTCACTGAGATCTTTCACCCCGACGTCGTTCCAATTGTTCATCCATGTTAGTTTTGTATCTGGTTCTTGCTTGTTGCCTCGATTACTTCTTCATCCACCTATTCTGTCTAATAATCACAATTTAACTTTAGAAGTAGCAATGAATCTCTCATGAAGATGCTACTTCTAACTAATATTTTCTTATAATTGGTGGCACGTGTAGGTTTTTTCAGAGTTAAGCAGTCTGCTCGTTTGTTACTCTGTAATAACTCGGCTATTACTGATGGCACTGAAGTTGACTGGATCGACATCCACAAGTTCCTACACTTTATTGATCGTCTTGAGGTCCTTGTGGGGCGTTTCAATGGTGGAAGGCCACGTGGGATATGTGTGCCACTGCTGCACTCGTTGAACATGTCAAACTGTGTCGAGAAACTTATGGTACGAGCTATTTTCTGTTATATATGTTGTTCATAAACTATTGCTTATACACAGTTTTACAGCTGTGATCTTCTTGAAACAGGAACTGCCCAGATCTATTGTTCCTATACAGATGCCTGACCATGGTCGGGTCAGACTTGCGCTTGGTCACAACATGATGTTTATTGTGACCTACTCAATTCCCCTTGGAGGTGAAAAGATACTTAATCATGGGTGGGCTCAAATAATGAAGGCACATCCATCTTGGAGAATAGGACAGAAGATTATGTTCATGCTTTTCCATGGCTCTAAAGCGAATATCCTGTTTATTGACCACGTTGCGAGATGAAGCCGCTTTCAGATGGTTGTGGATGCGCGGGGTGGTGCCTGGGCCTTGTCCTGGGGCTTGGCGGCCTCACCCTTGGTTAACTGTAGGCAAAGTAGCACTGTTCGAGGCGTGCTTTGTACGGTTGAACCTGTATAAGTACTCATACTGCTTTCAGCTTTGGTTGTTAAGTGCCCCTGCTGGTTTCAGTTAAGGTTGTAAGTACTCCTACTGCTTTTACAGTCTGTCGTGTTTCTTCAGTCCTTTCTTCCTCCAGCCGCCAAAACCAAACCAGCGCCGGCGGGGCCGCCTGCTTCCGCCTCCCATGGCTGGCTGCGCCTCAGCGCATGCATCGCCGCCCCACCGTCTCCTAAATCATTAACACCGACGTCCTCCGTGCGCTTTAGTGCGTGGCGCCGCCCTCTCGCGTTGTCAACATGGTCAACAACATTAGGGGCCCACCACATCAACATTTGGAAAAATAAAATGCTTCCTCCGAGTGTTTTCCTGACATCTGGGACCCACGACATTGTGAGCGTATATAGTCAATATACAAGAGAACAGCGCAAGATTGGCTGACACCTGGGACATAGCTACTCGAGCAGTATTTTTTTTGTTATTGTTGAGACGGAGCAGGGTTTGAACTAGGTTGTAGCCCGTCTAGCCCAGGCTTATATTTTGTGTTCACCATGTGACCAGCCCAGCTATTTTTACTTTGTGAAAATGAGCCCAGTTTATTTTTTTTTGAAGAATACCCAATCCAGGCCTACTTATTTTTCTACGCCCCGATGGTCTGCAACTCTTTCAAGACGCCTGCAAATCTTGAAAGTAATATGAAATGGGTTGTAAATATAAAAATAGATGACAAATTGGCAATTACTTTATAATTTCTGAATTTTTCACATTTTCAGATTCCTATTTCATTGGGCATTAACCTAATTTAAATATATCTTCAAAGTACTTTAAATCTGGCTCGACATTTCGGTATTAAAAATAGTTTGGAACCCACAGAAATATGTGAAATTGGCCCTGGCCAACCAAAAAAACGACTACAATAAATTGCATAAGAAGTTGCCATGAGCTATATATAATTTATTAAAAAAAGAGGGAGTGGTCTGACTTGTGGGCCTATTTAGTTGACGCGTATGCAAGATTTTTTAGTTATTATATACATCAACAAACGATTCTAGCAGACCTAACCGTTGGATGTCAATCCAACGGCCGTCGTGTTTCTTCAATCTCTGATCTTCTTGCTCCAGCCGCCAAAGCAGCACCGACGGGACCACCTGCTCCCGCCTCCCGTGGCCGGCTGTGCTGCCGCACAGGCCTCAGCGCCCCCTACTACTCCCACCGCTGGCCAAGGCATCCCTCTACTCACCCACACCCGCTGTTATTCTACGGCGACGACAGCCTCACACCGCAGCCGAACCGGTGAACCCTCGTAGCGGGCTTCCACTGTCGCGTCTTCCCCGGCTCCGCGTCGTCCCCTTGCTAGGCCTCACTGTCATCCACCGCCGTGGTGCTCTCGGCGTGGCATGGTCAATGTGGTCATTGACCGATTTCCATCGGAAGAGTACTGTACATGGAGAGGCTGACAGTTGGGTCCACAACAGCCGCAAGGAAGTGCCTCCTTATTACGCGGAAAATAATTATTCCTCCACCTGACAGCAAGGACCCACCGGACGGGCCACTAGTATTTCGTGAAAAAAACGTTTCCCCCTGACTACTGGGACCCACTGGACGGGCCACCGTATTTCGTGAAAAAACCTTCGCCCCGCTGTCAGCTCGGACCCACCGGAAGTGCCTCCTTATTAGGCAAAAAAAATAATGAATACTCCCCCTGCTAGCTGGAACCCAGCATAGTGGGAGGCTGACTTGTGGGCCTACCAAGTTGACGGGGACGGAGGGCTTTGTCAACTTAGTCAATATGAACGATTCTAGCTCCTGTTATCGTACAACATTCATCCAACGGCCGTAGTGCTTCTTCAACCTCTGGTCTTCTTGCTCCAGCCGCCCAAACAAGCGCCGATCGTGCCGCGTGCTCCTGCCTCCCGTGGCCGGCTGTGATGCCGCAGAGGCCTCACCGCCCCCTACTACTGCCACCGCTAGCCAGGCCATCCCTCTACTCACCCACACCCCTTGTTATTTTGCGGCGACAGCAGCCTCACACCGCAGCCGAACCAGTGAACCCTCGTACTCCTCTTCACGTGGGCATCCACTGCTGTGTCTTCCCCAGCTCCGAGTCGTCCCCTTCCTAGGCCTCGCCGTCGTCCACCGCTGTGGTGCTCTTGGCGTGGCGTGGTCAACGTGGTCTAGGAAGGACTTCCATCGGACATGGACTGTACGTGGAGAGGCTAACAGCTGGGTCCACGGCCGCAGCAAGGAAGTGCCTCCTTATTACGCGCAAAATAATGATTCCTCCACCTAACAGCGGGGACCCACCGGACGGGCCACCATATTTCGTGAAAAAAACATTTCCCCCCTGACTGCTGGGATCCACCACGGAAGGAAGTCCGTCCGGGTAAAAAAAAATGATTCGCCCCCGTGACTGCTGGGACCCACCAGCTACATCTTCGCATGCAAGGAAGTGCCTTCGGGCAAAAAAACGATTCGCCCCCCTGACTGATGGGACCCACCAGCTAGATCTTCACACGCAAGGAAGTGCGTCCAGACAAAAAAACGATTTGCCCCCCTGACTGTTGGGACCCACCAGCTACATCTTCGAAGGCAAGGAAGTGCGTGACAGTCGGGACCCACCTAGTCGAAGCGTACGTAGCATTGTCATTCTGGTCGCGAATGTGTACGTACATACTGGTCGATGTAGAGGTGCGCACGTTTCGTAGTAGAGGCGCGCACGTGTCGTAGTAGAGGCGCGCATGTAGCATGTACACATACGTATAACGGCCAGGGTGCAAGAAAGAAAATACGGCCACATACGTACATACGGGCGGGGTCTTCAACGCCTACTCACGCATACGTACGGCCAGGGCTCGTGTACATGGCTGGGTTGGAACGGAGAAACAACGTCGTCGTCGTGTTCATGGGGAGGCAACGGAATGCGTCGTGTTCATGGGGAGGCAACAAAATGCGTCGTGTTCATCGGGAGGCAACAGAACGCGTGGGAGCCAACCGATTGGGTCGGAACGGAATGCGTGGTCGTGTTCATTGGGAGGGCTTGGACGGAACAAGCGATGGAAACGAGGCCTGGCGTACCGCAGAACGGAGGAAACGGACCTCCTACATTCGGAATGGGGTCCTGTTGACCGGGAGGGGTGTGGCGTACCGCAAAATGGAGGAAACGGACCTCCTGCGGTCGAAACGGGGGTCCTATTGATCGGGACGGGTGTGGCATACCGCAAAACGGATGAAACAGACTTATGTTGGGGCGCTACGGTCGTAACAGGGGTCCTGTTGATCGGTAGGGGTGTGGCGTACCGCAAAACGGACAAAACGGACTTGTGTTGGAGCGCTACGGTCGAAACGGGGGTCATGTTCATCAGGAGGGGTGTGGCGTACCGCAAAACGAGACTCCACGACATACTGTTCATCTCCACCGTCGACCTCCTCCAGCCTTCACGGGCTACCGTCGACCTCCTCCAGCCTCCACGGGCTCCTGTTCATCCAGCCTCCACCGCGCGCTACTCCACCGGCTACTATTCAACCACCCCTCCACCGGCACCCCTCCACCGTCTACTGTTCATCCAGCCCTCCACACCACGAGGTCCTATTCAACCACCCCTCCATGGGCACCCCTCCACCGTGTATTGTTCATCCAACCCTCCACACCACAGGGTCCTGTTCATCCAGAGGCAACGCCACTGCTCACTGTTCATCCAAACCCCCCGCGACGCTCACTGTTCATCCAATCGATCGGCTTCAGTTAGCAGCAGTAGCGAAGGAATCACTCGATCGGGTTCAGTTAACAACCATCAATTGATCTCTCGGGTTTAGTAACGCATAGCCTGCAGTGCAATCGCTCGGGTTCAGTTAGAGCCCACCGCCTCGCTCTGGTTCAGTTAGAGCCGATGCCTCTCACACACGCGCGTACATGTACAAGAGAAACACGCATCGCTCGGCCCCTGACCTTCCACCGTAACCGGGAACTCCTCGAAATTTTCCTCGCCCTCACTTCTACCACGGTTTTTTCCATCATGGATGTCCCAAAGAATGTCATGCAGCTGCGTCTCCGGCCCGCCCAAGACGAAAAGCCCATTTTCTGTCATGATTTTTTGTCATAGAAGTAGGATCCCACCACATCTATGATGATACCGGGTTTTGTCACAATTATCGTCATAGAAGTGTCATATGTATGACAGAAAAAAATTTCGTTCGGCCCAAAATGTCATGGATGTGTCTTTTTTTGTAGTGCACCATCATATTCTATTCCACCTATAGTGCTATATCCATGGCTCATGCTCATGTATTGCGTGAGAGTCAAAAACGTTTATGAACATCAAAAGTATGAAACAATTGCTTGGCTTGTCATCGGTGTTGTTGATATAGGGTGGATACCCTAGGGCCGATCTTTCACGAAATGGAGGGAATCCTACTAAGAACAGGAAGAAAACGAGGGGGAAACACGAGGGGAAATGCTCAAATCAATGAGAATAATCACATGCTAGATGCATGGACATAAAGAGGGATACAAGATTCAAACACAACAAAGGACGATACAAGTAGTAAGTTTTCTCCAAGAGGAGGTCTTGAATCAAATAGGGGATCTTCCCTTTTGAGGCCTTGGATCCACTTGGGATCTTCTCCATGGAGGCCTCGATCTCCAATGGAGTGTCAAGTGGATGAGCAAAGCTCTATCTCTCATATGAGCTAAACCAATTCTAACCCTATTAAGAGGGAGGAGGAGGAGGAGTATATATAGTCTAGGGTCATGAAAGGGTACATGGGCCTCGGCCCAACACGCTGTGCACAGACAGGCGTTGGTCATCCGGGAGCTACCGGACTCCGGTGGCTTGCGAGGGTTCGGTCGTCCAGTATTTTGGCTCCTATAGAGGTGAAATCGGAATTCCGGTGGACGTTGGACGTCCGGTGCGCCAGTCGTCCGGTGGACTTCGGATTTCTAATGTTTCGGTTCTATGATGGTGACACCGGTCGTCCGGAGGGGCTCAGTCATCTGGGCGCTAGGAGGTGTCGGACGTCTAGTCCGTGTCAGTCCTATGGCCGCTGGAGTCTTTGCTGATTGGGACTTGGGCTAGCCGATTGATGCACTAGGCGTCGGACGTCCGGTTTGGGCCGGTCGTCCGATGGTTGTAGGTTCCAGACAACTCCTTCTCTTGGTCCTTGTACTTGGCATCCTCGCTAGGTCGTCTATTGGATGTAGTTGCTCTATGACTTCCCTCTAGTTACCTGATCACACATAGGGTTTCCGCTTGAGGTAGTAGCCATGTCTCACATGTGGAAAGTGGTAGTTCAGAGAGGAGCGAGTTCATCTTAGTTTGGATAGTACTTGCTCGAGCTCTTGTCATAGGTCCATGTGGTGTCATAGGAGATGAAGGTAGGTCCATGGGGATGACCATAGGATGCTCCGCATCATCTCCCCCCCTTGGGAAAGATCCGACCTCGGACCGAAAGCTTCATCACCATGTTAGGGAGAGAGATCTTTGACGTTGAAGATGTCGCTCACAGAGTACTTGTCACGTGGATGTCGATCTTGTAGGTGTTGTTGTTGTTGTAGCGTGCTAGCACCTTGAAGGGTCCATCGGCTCGAGGTAGAAGCTTGCTCTTGCGTTCGTTGGGGAAGCGTTCCTTGTGATTGTGTAGCCACACAAGATCTCCTTGGTTGAATATCATGGGGTTCTTATTGAAGTTGATCTTGGTCGCTAGCCGTTGGACTTGTCGCTTGATGGCGTGCCTTGTATCCTCATGCACCTTCTTGAGATAGCTTGTTCGGGGGCTCACGTGGAATACGTCCTTGAATTCCTGCGATAGAGAAAACAACACTAAAGGTAGATGGTGAGAGGTGTCAGTTCTTCTTGCTTCATCTTTGTACCATAGGGCATAGTGCGTAACACTTGATGGGTTCTCACACACTTCTCTCATCTCACTTTTGGTGGCAAATAGAAGTAAGTTTTTCTTGTCGCTCATCATGGAGGCACTCAATTTTGGCTTGTGGTGCTCACTCTCTTTTTGGTGGTTCACTCTCTCACTATTCTCTCCATGATGTGTGGTTGTTTGCTTGTCGGTGATCACTTGACTTGGTGACATAGGTCGTAGCATGTACTCCTTTCCCTTCATCTTGAAGCTATAGTGATTGGTTCGCCCATTGTGGATGACACTGTGGTCAAATTTCCATGGTCGTCCAAGTAGGAGATGACAAATGGACATGGGAACCACATCACACTCCAAGGTTTCTATGTATGCTCCAATCTTGAAGGAGACTTGAATGGTGTGCTCCACTTGAATGGTCACGGAGTCGCTAAGCCATTGGACCTTGTAGGGACGAGGATGCTTCATCTTGACCAATTGTAGCTTGGAACATAGCTCTTCACTTGCCAAATTGTGGAAACTTCCTCCGTCGATGATGACCTTCACGGAATGTCTGTTGATGCCCGCTTTGGTGTGGAAGATGTGGCAACGCTGGTCTTCCTCTTGTTGGTGTTGAAGGGTCAATACCTTGGAGATAACGAGAGCGAGGCTCGAATCATTGTCACAAAAGACTTGGTCATCTTTATCTTCATTCACGCATCGGTGCACGGCCACATGCTCAAGCGCGAC
The DNA here is from genome assembly GCF_018294505.1 of Triticum aestivum. Taxonomy (NCBI): domain Eukaryota; kingdom Viridiplantae; phylum Streptophyta; class Magnoliopsida; order Poales; family Poaceae; genus Triticum; species Triticum aestivum. The sequence goes on along the minus strand of NC_057813.1, from coordinate 314,278,610 downwards.
CATTTCTTCTTCACTCATGGACTCGTATGTGCTGTCGACGTTGGCAATCATGGTTCGCTGGGTAGGACATTGGTATGCCTTGTGGCCTCGGCCTTGGCAAGTAAAGAATTTGATGGAACTTGTCTTGTCGGTCTCATCCGGTAGAGTTGTAGATGATGAAGCTCTTGGCTTGAAGTTGCTTGTAGTAGGAAGATGACTTCAAGATGTCGAAGTTTTTTTTTTGTAACTTGACTTGGCACCGTTGCTTGTAGAAGTTTGGTTGAGGTAGACGGCGGTGTAGTCGTTGAAGCTTGATTGTATGAACCGTATGGCTTGGAAGAGTACTTGGCATACTTGTAGTCATCTTGCACTTGTCGCTCCGCCTTGGTAGCTTGGTGCACTAGCTCGAGGAAGTTGGAGTAAGGTTGGAAGTCGGTCTATCTTCTTGATGGGATGGTTGAGGCCATTCAAGAAACGTGCCACGGTTTTCTCCTCATCTTCAATGACATTTGCTCGAATCATGGCAATCTCCATTTCCTTGTAGTACTCTTCAACCAACTTTGTTCCTTGCTTGAGGAGTTGCAATTTCTTGAAGGCTATAGTACATGGGTACAAAGCGTGCTCGCATGACATCCTTCATTTGGGCCCATGTGGTGATGGGTGGATCACCTCTTGCCGCTCGATGCTCAATGACTTGCTCCCACCAAATGAGGACATAGTCTTGGAACTCAAGAGATGCCATGGCGATCTTCTTTTCTTCTTCATAGTTGTGTAAACGAAAGATCTTGTCGACCTTCAATGCCCAAGAAAGGTAGTCTTCGGGATCATTGCTTCCGGAGAAGTTAGGGATGGTGAACTTGAGCTTGCCGTAGCGTTTCTCATCATTATGGTTGGGATGATGGTGATGTTGATGACGCTCTTGCCAGGGAGTAGGATCTTGAGCCGCTTGCTCCTCATGCTCAGCTTGGTTAGCTTGACGTTGCGGGTGTAGAGTTCTTGCTCGGTTCCTCATTTCTTGAAGTTCTTCATGATGTGCGGCTTCTTCTTGGCGCTCACGGCGGATAGCCTCTTCTTGTAGATGTACTTGGTGGTTACGCGCATTGACGGCTAGAGTGGATGCACGTAGGGTTTGTTGGGCTTCAAGGGCTTGTTCCTCATGACGTTGTTTTTCTTGTTGGAGGGAATCACCATCTTGTTTTTCTTGTTGATCTTGGCGTATTGGAGCTTGCTCTTGGACCGGAGGTTCATTAGCTTGTTTCCGTTGGCGTTCACGGTCACGGAGACGGGCTTGTAAACCATTGCCATTAAATGGGTTTTGTGGAGCTTGATGAACTTCATGGTCTTGGTGACGATGCAAACAAGCTCGAGGAGGACTTGCATCTGAAGAAGAATGCGAAGAATGTCGACTTGGGTGGCTCTGTCTTGAGTAGAACGAATAGGTAGAAGAGCGGTTAACCAACAAGGCACAAATCTCGTCCATTATTGCATTGCTCTCTTGTTTTTGCTCATCAAGCTTGTTGTCGAAGTAGTCTCTTGTATGTTGCTTGGATTGTCACAAGTTGGTAGCAAGTAGGTCGAGGCATTCTCTCAATGCTTCATTCTCTTGATGCAAAGCTCTTTGCACGCCGAAGAGGTGGTTCTTCGTGATGTAGTTGTTCGGGTCCTCATCTTGCTCGATGAAGAGTGGATTGGTAGAAGTAGTTGGCCTGTCCATCGTTCTAACTAAGTGTTTGAGTGGGAGAAAGAGAAGAACTATATAAAATGTACCTTAACCGATGTTGAGAATGGATCAATGATCACTCAATGATGTAACAAGGAAATAACACAATTGGTACCGGTTCACATCAATTTCTCACACATACACATATAATGTTTTTGGTGGATCTTGGTTAGGATGGTGGCACAAACTTTATGCAATTGTTAGTGAGACTCAATAATGTTGGAAAAGATTCACAAAGTTGCAAATGCACGAAGTAGACCAATAGCAAAATGGCACATGAAAACACACATGGATAGATAAGTGGGGTCATGCAACCAAGGAACAAGCTCAAAATGTGGAATCCATGGAAAATGCTCTTGTTGCACAACTCTAGAGAGACGCTAGCGCGATTGCACAATAGGCGGATACAAGACTTGTGCACAACCTATAAAGCAAAAATGCAACAAATTCTATCTCAATTATGCTATATGTATGGTGTTCCGGTGGTATGATCCAAGATGATCGAGTATGACAATCTTAATGTAGTATGATGCTATGGTTCTTGCTTAAAAGCTCTTTGCTTATCTTTCTCTTTTGCCTAAAAGCTTGTTGTCTCTTTCTCTTTTGAGCTCTTTTGATGGTGATGTAGGGTAGAACCCTTGATTCCCGATCTTTCAAGATTGGAGGGTATCCTACGAATAACACGAGGAGCAATCATGAGGGGAAACACGAGAGAATCACTCAAACCAACAAGATATGGTCACACATGTGCAAGATCCCTGGAACACAAAGATATACACGATTCAAATCCAACAAAGAACGATACAAGTGGCAGTAGTTCTTCTCCGTGAGGAGGTCTTGAGGGGGGTCTTCCCGTAAAGGGGTCTTGAATCCGCTTGGGGGATCTTCTCCGAAGAGGTCGTGAACTCCAATGGAGAAGTAACCAAGTGGATGAGCAAAGCTCTCACACAAATATGAGCTAATCCTTTGCTAACCCTAACTAGGAGGAGGAGGTCTATTTATTGTCTAAATGCAAAAGGGGGCGAAATGAAAGGGTACATGGGCCTTGGGCCCGAAGCTGCACACACACAGGCAGCGGATGTCCGGTCCTTACCAGTTGCTCGTGAAGGTTCGGACGTATGGTAGGGCTCAGACTTCCGCTAATTACGTTATGTAAACGTGGTACCAGATGTCCGGAAATGGCCGGTCATCCGGTCGCTTTGGACTTCCACAGAATAGGCTTGGGTGTGGAACTACCGGTCGTCTGGTGGGTCCGGACGTCCGCTCGCTGGGAAGTGTTGCCGGTCATCCAGAGGAGGCCGGGCGTCCGCTTGCTGTAGCTTTTATCAGCTGGGACTTGGGTCGGCTCGGCCTTCAGGTGCCGGACGTCCGCTCGCTGGAGCTTCAGGCGCCGGACGTCCGGTCCTGGGCGGACGTCCGCTCGTTGTAGCTTCTCCGGAAGCTCTTCTTATTGTCCCTCATGCTCGGTGTCCTTGTTGTCTTGTCCATTGTATGTAGCTGCTCCGTGGCCTTCCTCCAAGTAATTGATCACACCCAGTGTTTTTACTTGAGGTAGTAGCCATGTCTCATGTGTAGAATGTGGTAGTTCAGAGAGGAGCGACTTCACCTTATCTTCGATAGCCTTTGCTCGAGCTCTTGTCATTGGTCCATGTCGTGTTGTGGGAGATGTAGATACGTCCTTGGTGATGATTGTGGGATGCTCCGCATCATCTCCCCCACCTGGGAAATATCCGACCTCGGATCGAAAGCTTCATCACCATGGTATGGCGAGAGGTCTTTGACATTGAAGATGTCGCTCACATTGTACTTGTCGCTTGGGAGGTCGATCTTGTAAGCGTTGTTGTTGTAGCATGCTAGCACCTTGATGGGTCCATCGGCTCGGGGTAGAAGTTTGGACTTGCTTTCGTTGGAGAAGCGTTCCTTGCGAAGGTGTAGCCACAAAAGATCCCCGTGTTGAATTTCATGGGTTGCTTGTTGATGTTGAGCTGGGTCGCGAGTTGTTGTACTTGGCGCTCGATGGTGTGCCTTGTATCTTCATGCATCTCCTTCAGGTAGCTTGGTCGTGCACTTGCATCCCTGTTGGTTCGCTCTTGTAATGGAAGAGGAAGAATGTCCAATGGGGACAACGGGTTGAAACCGTAGACGACCTCGAAGGGGGACTTGCCGGTAGTTGAATGTCTTGCACGGTTGTAGGCGTATTCAGCGATGGGTAGGCACTCCACCCACTCCTTGATGTTCCTCTTGATCAACACGCGTAGTAGAGTGGAGAGTGTTTGGTTCGTCACCTCCGTTTGGCCGTCGGTTTGAGGATGGTATGCCAAAGAGAACAAGAGCTTGATTCCGAGCTTGGCACATAGAGTCCTCCAAAAGTAACTCAAGAACTTGACGTCGCGGTCCGAGATAATTGTCTTTGGCACTCCATGGAGGCGCAAGATTTCCCTACAAAAAAGATTTGCAATATGTGAAGCATCGTCTACCTTGTTGGATGGGATAAAATGAGTCATCTTAGAGAATCGGTCCTCAAGAACAAACACAGAATCCTTTCCATTTTGAGTTCTAGGCAAACCAAGTACAAAGTCCATGCTAATGTCTTCCCAAGGTTGATATGGAATAGGAAGTGGCATGTAAAGACCGTGGGATTGAGCTTTGGACTTAGCTTTGCGACATGTCGAAAATCAATTGGTGAAGCGTGAGACATCACGAAACATCTTGGGCCAAAAATAGTTCTTGGAGAGCATAGTGAATGTCTTGTCGTGTCCAAATTGTCCCATTAGTCCACCTCCATGAGCCTCTTGCAAAAGGAGCAAACAAAGAGAAGACTCGGGAATGCAAAGTTTGTTAGCTCTCATAAGGTAATCATCCTTGATGTAATAGCGTTCCCAAGATGTATGCGTCAAACACTTGGCATAAGGAATTGCAAAAGTAGGATCATGCGCATACAAGTCTTTCATGTGCTCAAAGCCAATGCCACTCAATTCAAGTTTAGTGACAAGCATGCATATGCGGGAAAGAGCATCTGCCACAACATTTTCCTTACCTTTGATGTACTTGATGACATAAGGAAATGACTCAATGAAATAACTCCACTTAGCATGACACTTGTTTAACTTAGTTTGACCCTTTAGGTACTTGAGCGTTTCATGATCGGTATGGATGATAAATTCATGAGGGCGAAGATAATGTTCCCATTCACACAAAACTTGCACTAAAGCATATAGCTCTTTGTGATAGATGGGATAATTGAGTTGCGCTCCAGAAGTCTCTGATTGAAGTATGCTATGGGGCGCTTCTCTTGCATTAACACACCTCCTATGCCATTACCACTAGCATCACAAAGAATTTCAAAAGGTTTGTCAAAGTTGGGTAATGCAAGCATGGGAGCATGAGTAAGCAAATTCTTAAGCTCATTAAATGCGGTATCTTGGGATGGTCCCCAAACAAATGGCGCCTTTTTCTTACTCAAAGAATGCAAAGCTAAAACAAAGGTGCTAAAATCCTTGACAAATCTACGATAGAAACCGGCTAAACCAAGAAAACTACGCACTTGTTGCAAGTTGGTTGGTTGGGACCAAGTTTTAATAGCATTGATCTTAGATCCATCTACATGCACCCTTAGAAGACACAACGAAACCCAAGAAAACAAGCTTATCAACACCAAAAAGGCATTTGTCCATATTAGCATAAAGGCGCTCTTTCCTAAGGGTTTGCAACATGGTTCTAAGATGGATGACATTATCTTTGAGGGATTTGCTAAATACAAGAATATCATCAAAATAGACCACAACAAATACACCTATATATGGTCGAAAAACAAAATGCATGACTTGCATGAATGTACCGGGTGCTTCGGATAAACCCATTGGCATAACAAGCCATTCATATAAGCCAAATTTGGTCTTAAATGCGGTTTTCCATTCATCACCTTCTTGGATGCGTATTTGGTAGTAACCACTCTTAAGATCAATCTTAGAGAAGATGGTGGCTCCGCCAAGCTCATCTAGCATATCATCTAGGCGTGGAATAGGGTAACAATATCTAACGGTGATATCATTGACGGGATAACAATCAGAACACATGCGATAGGTACCATCTTAAGAGTTGACGCGGTAAGGAGCCTTATTAGGTAGAGTTGCTCCGGGGATGAGGTCAATTCAGTGTTCGATGCCTCGTAGTGGAGGTAGACCCAGAGGTAGCTCGTCAGGGTAAACATCTTGGAATTCCTGCAAAAGAGAGACAACACAGAATGAAGATTGTGAGAGGTATTACTTTTTGGTGCCTCATCCTTGCACAAAAGTAAATAGTGTATAACACTTGATGGGTTCTCACACACTTCTCTCATCTCACTTTTGGTGGCAAATAGGACTAAGTTTTTCTTGTCGCTCATCGTGGAGGCACTCGATTTTGGCTTGTATCTCACTCTCTTTTGGGTAGGTCGCTCTCTCACTCTTTTCTCCATGATGGGTGGCTTGATTGTCGGTGATCACTTGACTTGGAGACATAGGTTGTAGCACATACTCCTTTCCTTTCATCTTGAAGCTATAGTGATTGGTACCCCCGTTGTGGATGACGCCTCGGTCAAATTGCCATGGACGTCCAAGAAGGAGGTGGCAAAAGGACATCGGGACGACATCACACTCCAAAGTGTCTTCATATGCTCCTATCTTGAAGGAAACTTGTACCATATGCTCGACTTGGATTGTGCCGAAATGGCTTAGCCATTGAACCTTGTAGGGGTGCGAGTACTTCATCTTGACCAATTGGAGCTTGGAGCATAGTTCTTCACTTGCCAAGTTATGGGAACTACCTCCATTGATGATGACCTTGACGGACCTTCCATTGATGTTGGCCTTGGTGTGGAAGATGTGGCATCTTTGGTCTTCATCTTGTTGATGTTGAAGAGTCAAGACCTTGGAGACAACGAGAGCGGGGCTCGAATCCTCAGCACAAAAGACTTGATCATCTTCATCTTCGTTCATGCACCGGTGCATGGCCACTTGCTCAAGGGCTTCCATTTCATCTTCACTCATGGAGTGATATGTTCCGTCGTCGTTTAGGATCATGGTGCGCTTGTTGGTACACTCAAAGGACTTGTGGCCTTGGCCGCCACATGTGAAACACTTGATGGAACTTGTCTTGACGGTCTCATCGGTTGGAGTAGATGATGAAGCTTGCGACTTGAAGTTGCTTGTAGTAGGAGGACGACTTGAGGTTGTCGAAGTTTTCTTGTAATTTGACTTGTCGCCGTTGCTTGTAGATGGCTTGGTTGAGGTGAAAGGTGTTGGAGTCGTTGAAGCTTGGTTGTTGGAGAAGCCATTGCTCTTGGAAGAGTATTGGCGTACTTGAAGTCATGTTGCACTTGACGTTCCGCTTTGGTAGCTTGATGCACTATCTCAATGAGGTTGGAGTAGGGTTGGAAGTCGGCAATCTTCTTGATGGGATGATTGAGGCCATTCAAGAAACGGGCCATAGTTTGCTCAGCATCTTCCGTGACATTGGCTCTTATCATGGCAATCTCCATTTGCTTGTAGTATTCTTCAACGCTATTTGTTTCTTGCTTGAGGAGTTGGAGTTTCTTGAAGAGGTCGCGGTTGTAGTTGGTTGGCACAAACGGTGCGCGCATGACATCTTTCATTTCCTCCTGTGTGGTGATTGGGGGTTCACCTCTTGCTTCCCGGCGTTCAAGGACTTGTTCCGACCATATGAGAACATAGTCTTGGAACTCAAGGGATTCCATAGCGATCTTCTTCTCTTCCTCATAGTTGTGCAAACGTAAGATCTTGTCGACCTTCAATGCCCAAGAAAGGTACTCTTTGGGGTCATTGCTTCCGGTGAACTTGGGCATGGTGAACTTGAGCTTGCCGTAGCGTTGCTCTTAATTGTTTTGGGGTCGAGGGTGATGATGACGCCCATGACGTTGATGATTGTCAACCTCATATTGCTCTCGGCGTGGAGGATTTCCATAGTCATCATGCTATTGGTGAACTTGAGGTTGTGTAGGAGCTTGTCCGGCTTGTGGAGGAGCTTGAGGAACTTGACGATGCACTCTTGCTTGGTAGTTTCGCTCTTTAGTTTCTTCGCGAAGTTCTGCTTCTTGATTGCATGTATCTCGGTTGCGGTTGGCGATGGCTCGACTTGACTCTCGAAGGGCACATTGCGCCTCAAGTGCTTGTGCTTCACGTTGTTGTTGTTGAAGACGTTGAGCCTCGGCATCTTGTTCATTTTGGTGTTGGCGCGCTTGATCTTCCTCTTGGTGATGTTGACGTTGCCTTTCTTGTGCTTGTGCAAGAGTAGCTTGGTTTTGGCAATGACGATGTGCTTGCTCGGCTAATTGCTCTTGTGGATGATTGCCGTGTACAGGATTGTGAGTTGCTTGACGGTCTTGGCGCGCGGCTCGACGTAGAGTGTTTGATGTCAGTGTACTTGAACCGGAGAGGGTGTCGTCGGAGTGTCAACTCGGGCGGCTCCGTCTTGAGAAGGACAGGGTGGTAGAAGAGCGGTTTACCAACAAGGCACGAATCTCGTCCATTCTTGCATCGTTCTCTTGTTTGTGTGTGTCGGATATCGAGTTCCGACAAAACCCTTAAGGTTTGAACTCTGGGTAACACACGAATATCTCTCCCTGCCAAAACATGCCCTTAGCCCGCGATTTTAGGTTAGATCGATGAACAACACAAGAGACCCAAGGTTTCTACTGGTTCGGGCCACCGTTGTGGTGTAATACCCTAATCCAGTGTGTGGTGTGGTGGATTGCCTCTTAGGCTGATGATGGACAGTATAGAGGAAGAACAACCTCACGAGGTGAGGTATTCTTGTGCTTGGTGGTGTGTAGATGGGATGGGTTCGGATCCCCTTCTACGATGGTGGCTAGCCCTATTTATAGAAGCCCTGGTCCTCTTCCCAAATATTGAGTGGGAAGGAATCCAACAACGGCCATTTTGTAAGGGGATAGCTAGTACAAGCTATCCTGACTAAAGGTGGTCTTCGACTGCCAAAGGTACTGGTGGTGACGCCGTCTTGGGCTCCATGGTGACCTCCGTCCTGCCGCTTTGCTGGTCTTGGTCTCGTTGCACCGATAAGGAAACCTTTGTCTGATGCCTTGGTACTCCGCGCCTGCGCTTGCCCCCTTTGCACCAAAGAGGAAACGAGGACACTGCGCAGGCTGGCGCCAGCCTGGTCTTGATCGTCATGGCTTGCGTCATGAGCACCTCGCGAGGTGCCCCTCGCCTTGATCTCTCCACCTCCTTGCGAGCCTGCCTGGTGAGGCTGCCGCTGAGTGAGCCTTGCGTCGTCCGCCCCGCGAGGATTGGCCTCTCGCGAGAGTCTTGAGCTTGGGTTGACGAAGATTGGCCGTACTGGGCCACTGGCCGAGCCACGCTGCAGGCCGCAGGCAGGCAAGTCTGGGGACCCCCGTTCCCAGAATGCCGACAGTGTGCGTCGAGCTTGTTGTCGAAGTAGTCTCTTGTTCGTTGCTCGAAGAGTCGCAAGTCGGTGGCGAGATTGTCAATGTGGTCGCTCATTGCTTGTTGTTCTTGATGCAAAGCTCTTTGGGCACCGAAGAGGTGGCTCTTGGTGACATAGGATGACATGTCGTCGTCTTTCTCGATGAAGAGTGGATTGGTAGAAGAACTTGTCCTATTCATCATTCCAAGCAAATATGTGAGTGTGAGAAAGAGAAGAACTTATACCAAATGTACCTTGACCGATGTTGAAGATGGATCAACGATCACTCAAACATGTAACAAAGAAATAACACAATTGGTATCAATTCTTGTCGGTTCTCACACCTACACAAGTAAAAGCTTATGGTGGAGCTTGGTTAGGATGGTGGTATAAAATTTGATGCAATTGTAAGTGAGCCTCAGTAATGTTGGAAATGATTCACAAATTTGCAAATGCAACAAGTAGGCCAATAGCAAGATATGGTACACGAAAACACACACACAAATAGAGAAGTGGGGTCGTGCAACCAAGGAATAAGCCAACATGTGGAATCCATGAAAATGCTCTTGTTGCACAACACTAGAGAGACGCTAGCACGATTGCACAATAGGCGGATACGAAACTTGTGCACAACCTTCTAGGAAAAAATGCAACAACTTCAATCCCCAGTATGCTATATGTATGGTGTTCCAGTGATATGATCCAAGATGACCGAGTATGACAATCTTAATGTAGTATGATGTTATTGTCAGGACCCCGATTCTGTGCCACAACCAATCTAGCATGTAACACCTCATATCACTTTGCGGCCTCACGCGCGGTATTCCCACGGGTGAAGCCTTACCAGGCTCGGGACCGTTTGCGCCTTTTCGCTCACGTATATGATAGTGTCACTAGCATCCATATGACAAAGAACCCGGGCCGACATGGCTAGTCGTGAACCAAAGTGGCACTAACTTACAGGGACAAGCATACATGACCCAGCAACGAACGTGTCGATCAACAGCGAATGAATCCCAAGTCGTAGCAAGATACAAGGACTTAAAGGATCACCGCGTGACATTTCCCTGAAGGGACAGAAATAGTAACAAAGACGGACACATGCCGGCCAGCCTAAGTGTTCCGGAGCATTAGCAGGCTACCATGGCACGGTGGAAGCACTAGGAGATATTTCCCTGTAAGAGAGGCTACAAAGGATAAACAACTAGATAGTCAGATCCCACACATACCAAGCATTTCAAACATACACACAATATGCTTGATATGTGCAAATACAACATGGCATCACAACAAAACTCTACAACTAAAGTACTTTATTTAAAGGCTCAAGAGAGCCATACATATCATTCATACAGATAGGGGTCACACGACAAGCATTCAAGTCATACAAGCATACAAGCACTAGCGGAAGCAACATGTCTGGGTACAGACAACAAGAAAGTAAAAAGGCTTGAGGAAGCCTATCTATCCTACAAGGGTCCTTCCCATGCTCAGGATCACCACCTGTGTTGGGGATATAACTACTGAGTGTAAACTGCCCAGGAGGGGCCGGTTCACCCTCAACTATATTGAAGCCCACGAAGACTCAGAAGATGGCATTTTACTGATAAAGCTTAAAGGCTCGGAGCCCAAAGGCGAATTAGGGCCCATAGTGGTAAACTGCCATAGTCATGTAACTTGTGTTTTAAGATAAGGAAAGGAGAGACCGAGTCGGACACTTGTATGATCGGCCTCGGGACTCTATAGACCGGCCGGGCGTCAACCCGCGTATATAAGGGGACGACCCGGCGGTGATTCAGGGACAAGAAACAACAACTCGAGATCCAGGCATATCGTGTTTAGCTCCCTGGTAATCGAGCCCCCAATAATCCCAACACAACTAGACGTAGGCCTTTACCTTCATTGAGGGGGCCGAACTAGTATAAAATCCCTCGTGTCCTTTGTCCGGTTTAACCCCTTTAAGCTAACCTGTCGCGATGGCTCCACGACTAAGTCCTTCCATGAGGACATCTGACATGATATTTCCACGACAGTTGGCGTCCACTCTGGGGCTATCGCACTATGGTTTCGAGTTCTTGAAGGGAAGCTTTGAAGGACTCAAAGGGTACGCGGTTGGCCGGATGACCAAGAGTCGCCGCAGCAAGCTCTATATCGACGATGCAGGATGGGGCCCCGAGGCCGGCTCAATTGAGTACGGGTACCGGGTCCCCTTTGGCAGAATTCACGTTTTCATCGGCAAGATCGGCGAACCGGACCCTGAGCCGGACATCTGCACCGACCTCGTTGAGACGGCTCAGCGTGCAAGCCCTGCTCGGATTCAGCCCACTGTGAAGCGTGCATTCGTGGGATGTGTCCATGGGATCGTATCTGAACCGATGTCTGAAGATGAGACGGTCGCTTACTCCGATGGCGAATGATCCGCTCGTGAAACCGAATCCCTGTACCAAGTTCAGGATGGTGTGTTTGAAGGGTATTCCGATGGCACCAGTATTCCGGAATTTCGTGAACCGCCGAACCACGTCGGAATTTTCATGGCCGGAACACAGCCAACATTGCAAAACTCTACTATGGTGGGGTCCGGACCAGTGGGAGGGGCAGGAGGCTCCACGCGCCGGCCGGCTGAAGTCCTCTCCGGTTTGATGGATGCCTGGGCGACCTTGTTGACCATGGTAGTTACTCCGGCGACACAGGATCAGCACAATGCAGACATTGCAAGGCTAAAGGATCAGATAACACAAGCCAAGGAGGACTTAGCGGTTGAGGAGACTAGGATGGTTGAGGAACGGGCCACTTTAGATGCCCAGGAGCAGAGGATTCAAGCCGAGAATTATCGACTGTTGATGGATCAGGATGCTTCAAATAAAGTATTCGAGAGGAGACATCGATCTCACTTGCCGGTGGATTACAATGCGATGAACCTCTTTGGTACGCCGGGAGCAGGGACTAGCAATCCTGCAGTAGTGAACCGGACTATTGTGCCAAGGACCGGAGCGCCGGATCAACCTCAGGTGATGGGTCCGCCTCAGCGAACGGACAACCCGCCGCGGTATACCACACCCCCGCTGGGTCACTTGTCTACCCCTTTGGACAATATGATAGCAGCAGCACCCCGGCTGGCAGCTATCCTGATATAGGGTGAATCGCCAGCGGCGATTGAGACACGACGGGCCAGGGATCTTCTTCAAACGGCTATGATGCAGCAACAAGCTTACTCGTATAGCCGGGACAGAATTCATACGACCCCACATCCGAGCAAGAGTTATAACAGGCATATAGATGAACCGGAGGTGTCCAGCAGTGTGCGGCGCCGTATTGTCCCTCAAGGACCCAATCCGGCGCATGGTGAGGTGAACGCTCAAGATGTGGTGGACAATCACAGAGCATGAAGGGAGGCCGCTTTAGCAGCACAGCATACGGGGTCGTTATCAACCCGCCCCAGTTCAGCCAGCAGCGTCAGTGGACCGAGGCACCGAGAGTGCTTTCAGTTCTTGGGGAGTACCGTGTCTTATTCTGGCTCTTCGTAATGTGCGACTGCCTAAGGACTTCAAGGGCCCATGTAAGGTACCTAATTGTACCGCTGATCAGCCACCCAAGGCGTGGATGGAAAGTTATGAGATGGCTATGGAGATGCTGGACGTGGACGAAGCGGCTTGTGCAAAGTACTTCACGATGATGTTGGAGGGAACACCCCGTACGTGGTTGAACAATTTACCAGCTAACTCCGTCGAGTTATGGGACCAGTTGAAGGCCCGGTTTATAGCCAATTTTAAGGACACATGTAAACAACCTATGTCCATTGTGGATCTTGAGCCTGTGTTCAAGGGGAGAACGAGTCAACAACTCATTGGGTGCGTCTGGTTTCAGAAGTTTTGCATTCTTCAGACCGGATTAACGTTGGTCAAGCAATCATCACTCTAGAACGCAATTGCCGGTTGAAGTCACTAAAGATGAAGTTGGAACGGCTCAAGCACCACTGCAATGACATGGGCACCCTTATGGCCGCCTTGGTCAAATATGTCGATTCTGATTATACCAAGGATCCCTATTCTGATGAGGAGAAACCGGAGAAGGGAAAGAAGAACGGCGGTGCAAAAGGACAGTAGCACAATCAAGGAAGCCATGGCAATAATGGTAAGCGCAAAGCAGATTCAGATTTTGTGGCTAATGCTAATGTGCAGCGTCATAAGGGTAAACCGCCCCAGCATGGTGGTGTAATGAATCTGGAGCGTTTGTTGATCCCTGCCCAAAGCATGGGACCAAGGAGGTTCCTGCAACACATCTTTGGAAAGATTGTCACATTATGAAGGAGTTCAAAAACTCTAATCTTTTCCGGTATGATCAGGGTCCATCTGGTGGTTCAGGTCCAGGTTTTCATAACGGCAGCGGTTCAAACTCTGGATTTCAGAATAATCAGGGCAACCAGAACAACCAGGGTGGCAATAACCAACAGAATAATCAAGGAAATCAGCAGCAGTCGGGTTACCAGAATCACCCAAAGCAGTTGAATGGTGGGCAGTATCATGTGTTCACCACTAGTTTGTGCAAGCGTGATTAGAAGCTTCACAAGAGGGCAGTAAATGCTGTTGAACTGGCAGTACCACGTTATTTGCGGTGGTCTGAGCAACCCATTGTGTGGAGCAGAGAGGATCATCCGCCCCAGGTTGACAATCCGGGTCACTTGGCTTTAGTGGTGGCACCTCAGGTGGGAGGTTACAAGTTCACCAAGGTGCTTATGGATGGAGGGAGAAGTATCAACATTTTGTATTATGAGATCTTCCGTCGTATGGGGTTGACAGACAAGAGTCTTAAACCGTCAAACACTGTTTTCCATGGCGTGGTGCCAGGTAAATCGGCGTATCCTGTTGGTAAGATTGCTTTGGAGGTTGTCTTTGGTGATGAGCATGACTCCCGGTCTGAGACATTGACCTTTGAAGTGGTGAGGATCCAGAGCACGTACCACACACTGTTTGGGCGACCGGCTTATGCAAAATTCATGGCAAGGCCTTGTTATATTTACTTGCAGCTCAAGATGTCGGGTCACAAAGGGACCATTATGATTCATGGAAGTGGTAAGATTGCTTTGGATTGCGAAGAAGGTGATGCGGCCTATGCTGAGTCGGTTTGTGCTACAGAGGAGTTGAAGTTCTATAAAGATAATGTTATTCCGACAGATATGACCCCCCTAAAGAAGCCCACAACTGAGCATGACCCGAACCTGACATTCAAACCGGCTGATGAGACTAAACTCGTTGGCTTTGTTCCCGGCAATTCGTCCAAACAGTTTAGCATCAGCACAAATCTGGATCCAAAATAGGAAAGCGCGCTCATCGAGTTCATCCGTGAGAACCGGGACATTTTTGCATGGAAGCCTTCTGACATGCCAGGTGTACCGAGGGAACTCGCTGAGCACACTCTCAATATTGATCCCAAGTTTAAACCGGTCAAGTAATTTCTTCGTCACTTTAATGAGGAGAGACAAAAGGCAATTGGTGAGGAGGTAGCCCGGCTGTTGGCTGCTGGGTTTATCATTGAAGTGTTTCACCCTGAGTGGTTGGCTAATCCGGTGCTTGTTCTTAAGAAAAACTGCACTTGGCGCATGTGTGTGGACTACACAGATTTGAACAAAGCTTGTCCGGCCGATCCTTTTGCTCTCCCGTGTATTGATCAGATCATTGATGCGACGGTGGGTTGTGAACGTTTGAGTTTCTTGGATGCTTATTCAGGTTATCATCAGATCAAAATGGCAGTTAAGGACCAGGAGAAGACCGCCTTCATCACTCCCTTTGGAGCCTTCTGCTATGTTTCTATGCCATTTGGGCTCAAGAGTGCCCAGGCAACTTATTAGCGTTGTGTGCAAAATTGTCTTCATACTCAGATTGGGTGCAATGTTCATGCCTATGTTGATGACATTGTGGTAAAGTCCAGGAAGAAGGAGACATTGATAGGTGATCTCAAGGAGATCTTTGACAATATGCGTGTTTACAAGATGATGCTCAATCTGGACAAGTGTGTTTTTGGTGTTCCGGCAGGCAAGCTTCTAGGTTTTCTTGTGTCTAACAGAGGCATTGAGGCTGATCCGGAGAAGATCAAAGCGATTACATCCTTGGCTAAACCGGCGTGCATCAATGATGTTCAGCGTCTAGCAGGTCGAATTGCAGCCCTAAGCCGGTTTATCAGCTGTTTGGGAGAGAAGGCGATCCCTCTATATCAGATGTTAAAGAAAACAGACACCTTTGTCTGGAGTGATGCGGCTAATGCGGTGTTTGAAGACTTGAAGCGGCAATTAGCTGAACCGCCGGTCCTTGCTGCTCCGGTTGACAAACAGCCCTTGTTATTATATGTGGCTGCTAATGCCCGTGCTGTCAGCGTGGCAATTGTGGTGGAGCGCAAGGAGGCTGGCAAGGAATATATGGTTCAACGGCCGGTTTACTATATCAGTGAGGTGCTCATCGAGTCAAAGCAGCGATATCCGCATTGGCAGAAGTTGGTATATGGAGTTTTTATGGCAAGTCGAAAGCTTAAACAATACTTTCAAGGCCATCCCATTACCGTGGTCAGTTCCGCTCCCTTGGGTGATATAATTCAGAACAGGGAGGCAACTGGCCGGGTTGCAAAGTGGGCAATTGAGCTTGGTCCCCATGGGTTGAAGTATAGGCCTCGGACAGCCATCAAATCTCAAGCACTTGTTGACTTCATCAATGATTGGACTGAGTTACAAGCATGAGAGGACAAACCGGATAATACATACTGGCCTATTCACTTTGATGGATCTAGGCAATTGGAAGGCTCGGGGGCTGGAGTTGTCCTTACTTCCCCTCGAGGTGATAAAATTTGTTATGTCCTCCGTTTAATGTTCCCCTGTACTAATAATGCAGCTGAGTACGAGGCTTTACTCCACGGCTCCGTGTGGCCAAGGAGATGAATTTAAGCCGGGTACGATGCTTTGGAGATTCTGATCTAGTGGCTCAGCAAGTTTCTGGCACTTGGGATTCTAAGGATCCACTCATGGCGGCTTACAGACGTGAAGTGGATATTGTGGCGGGTCACTTCAAAAGGTATCAAGTTGAGCATATTGATCGGCGTAAAAACGAAGCAGCAAACGCTTTGAGCAGGCTGGGATCTCAGCGTAAACCGGTACCTCCCAATACCTTTTTAGATATCTTGCATAACCCATCTGTTAAATTGCCTACAGAGGAGGATCTAGCTGTTCCTGACCCGGAGGCCCAATTGGTGGCCGCTTTACATGTTGTGCCGGATTGGATGGTTCCATATCTGGCGTATATGAACCGGGGCGAGTTACCAGACGATGAAGTTCTGGCCCGGCAGATAATCCGGCGGTCCAAGTCCATGGTTATTCACAATGGCGAGTTACACCGCTGCAGCGTTTCAGGCGTATTTCAGCGTTGTGTTTCTCCTGAAGAAGGCCAAGAGATCTTACGGGAAATTCATGAAGGGGATTGTGGTCACCATGCTGGTTCAAAGTCCTTGGTTGTGAAAGCTTTTCGTCATGGGTTTTATTGGTTGACAGCTCATGCTTATGCGGAGGATCTGGTAAAGAGGTGTGACGCTTGTCAGAAGTTTTCACGCCAAGCTCATGTTCCGGCTCAAGAATTAAGGATGATTCCTATCACTTGGCCGTTTGCCACTTGGGGGCTTGATATGGTGGGACCCTTTAAGCGCTCCAAGGATAAGAAGACCCACCTGTTGGTGGCGGTTGACAAATTCACCAAGTGGGTTGAAGCGGAGCCTGTCAGCAAATGTGATGCGGCTACGACGGTTCAATTTCTCAAAAAGATTATCTTCCGCTTTGGCTTTCCACACAACATTATCACAGATAATGGTACAAGCCTTTCTAAAGGTGAGATGGAGAATTTCTGTCAGAGAGAGCACATCCGGCTTGACTTAGCATCCATGGCGCACCCCCAGTCCAATGGTCAAGCGGAGAGAGCCAATCAAGAAATCTTGAAGGGTATCAAACCCCGACTCATGGTTCCTTTAAAGCGGACGCCGGGTTGTTGGGTGGAAGAATTGCCTTCTATGTTATGGAGCATCAACACCAACCCTAATAGATCAACGAGTTACACACCTTTCTTCATGGTATACAGGGCAGAGGCAGTCCTCCCAAGTGATATTCGTCATGATTCACCCCGGGTTGCCAATTATGTTGAAGCGGATAATGAGCAAGCACGCCAGGAGGCGTTGGACCTGTTAGATGAAAAACGAGATATGGCTTTGACTCGTTCGGTGGTTTATCAGCAAGACCTGCGGCATTATCACAGCCGCCGGGTTAAGACAAGAACCTTTCAAGAAGGCGACTTAGTGCTCCGGTTCATCCAGGATCAGACTTATATGCACAAGTTATACCCACCTTGGGAAGGACCCTTTGTGGTCAGCAAGAATCTGCACAACGGATCATACTACCTCATTGACGTTCGAGACAACTCACACAGCTCGGATGTAACGCCCCGGATGCAACTTTCCATATTCGTAACTCCAACTCTTGCCTTTTCCAGAGATGCGATATGATATTTCCTCCGTGGTTGGGTTTTTGTCTGTTGTTTTGCATTTTGTTCATGTTATGCATCTCGTCTCATGTCATCATTCACATTGCATCGGCATCATTTTCATAAAACATGCATCCGTTCGGGTTCGGCTGGTTCTCTCCGTTGTCCGTTCGGAGTCCAGACACACTCGCACGCGCCCGCGGCACCTCCGAAATATATTTTTATTAGTGGCATAAAAATGTTCTCGGAATGGGTTGCAACTTGTCATGCGGTCTTATTATAGTGTAGACAGACCGCCTGCCAAGTTACGTCGCATTCAGAGTCCATTTGATAGCTCAACCGTTAAATATAGCGGTACCGTTGCCGGTACCTTCGTCGGATGTTTTGATCTTCGAAACTGCCACCGGGCCTCTCTCTTTCTCTTCTCTCCACTCAGCCCTGGCCTTTCTAGCACAGCCCACCTAGGACCACTCTACCTCTCCTCGCGTCCGGAACCGCCCGATCGCGATCGGAGGGTCCGAAAACCCCCCTAGACCAAACCCTAGCCAAAAACTGCTATATAAACCCCCCTCCCCTTGCCATTTTGGCCTCCACCTACCTCCTCCCTCAATTTCCGCGCAGCCAGTCACCTCCCACCTCGGATCTGGCGCCGCCGCCCCTGCCCGCCACTTGGCGCCGCCGCCACCGTGCCCGGGCCAACCAGCGCGCGCCACCTCACCCCGTAACATCACCCCGACCAATCCCGCAGCACCACCTTGTGCCCCAGCGCCTCAGCGAGCTGCGGCCCGCCCGAGCCCGCATGCGGCCCGCGTGAGCCCATCGGCGCCCGACCGTGTCGCCTCCTGCTCCCTCACCCCGATCTGGTTCGAAGGAGCTGAGCCCCTCTGCCAGCGTCGCTCGACCCCGCCGCCTCGTCGGAGGAACGCCGCCGCCGTCGGACTCCAGCAGCAGGCCAGCCTCGTCTCCCTTCTCCTCCGTCCCCTCCTTCCCTTTGCTTTTTCTCTCTCTCCCTCTCATCTCCCTGCTTCCTCTCTCTCGCAGGGACTAGCAGGAGCGCCATGACCGCTGCTTCAAGCCTTGCCGCCGTCGTTTCGTGCCGGGAACGGATGGATCCATGCTCCCCGCGCCCGGATCTGCCCTGCCGTGTCATTCCGGCGCCCCGCCGCATCTCAGCTGCCCTCGTCCTCTGCTTCCCTGCTCGAGATCGTGCCGCCGCCGTGCCTGCTACCTCCTGCACGAGGGAAACGAGCGCTCGACCGCATGCATTGACCGCGCACGCGTGGACCAGGAGGCCTTCGATCGTCTCCAGCGCCCTGGCCAGCGCCTCCCTAAGGCCCAGTGCCCCTTCCCGGCCTACCTCTCCACCGCCTGGGCCATGGCCCATGGTGAGCAGCGCCCAGCCCTCTCCTGTGCTTGTTGGGCTAGTCAGTTTCAGCACGCCTATGTTTTTTTTCGTGCCCTGTGAATTTGTCTAATTATCCAGAGTTGGCAAAATTGCAGAAAAACCCTCAAGCATCATGCATATAATAACTCCACAACCGTGCATCATATGTAAATAATTTATATATGTAAAATGCTTAGTTTTTCATCTAGTTTCATAATATGCCACTTTCATCCATGTTTAAAATGTTAAACTTGCTGTTTGTTTAAATTTGCTAATATGCCATGTTAAAATGATTTATTTCATAACTAAATAACCGTAACTCCGTTTTCAATAAACTTTATATGTAAATGGGGTGAAAAAAAATGCCTAGTTTAACATGGTGCACTTTATTTTCCTGTTTAACAACTCTAAAATTACGTAATAGGCAGAACAGTACCGAAACTAAAATATGCATATGGGGATTTACCAGATTTGTTGTTTGTTATATCCGGCCCCATTTAAATTGTTTAGATGGTATAGTTTTGTTATGCTTCACCTCTTGCCATGTTAACCAACATTTAATACTGTTGAGTACCTAACCGAGAGCGAACTAAATAAATGTTGTGAAGTTTTGTCAATATGCAACTCATTGCATATTGGGCTCCACTTAAATTGTAGTGTTGTTGTTGTTGCATTTTGCCATGCCATGCCATGCTATTTAAACTGGACATGCATCATACTTGTTTGTGCATCATGCCATGTTTATGCTTGTGCATTTACCATGTTGTTTGTTTCTTTCTGGTGTTGCTTCTTAGTTCCGGTAATGTTGCGATTGTGAGGATTCGTTCGACTACTCCCGTTCGTCTTCTTCATGGACTCATTCTTCTTCCTAGCGGGAATTCAGGCAAGATGACCGCTACCCTGGATCTCAATATTATGATTGCTATGCTAGTTGCTTCGTTCTATCGCTATGCTGCGCTACCTATTACCTGTTTATCAAGCCATCCCAAATTGCCATGTCAGCCTCTAACCTTTGACACCTTTCCTATGCAAACCGTTGTTTGGCTATGTTACCGCTTTTGCTCAGCCCCTCTTATAGCGCTGTTAGTTGCAGGTGAAGTTGAAGATTGCTCCATGGTGAACAGGATTTTGGTTGGGATATCACAATATCTCTTATATTATTATCGCATCTATATAATTGGTAAAGGGTGGAAGACTCGGCCTTTTGCCTGGTGTTTTGTTCCACTCTTGCCGCCCTAGTTTCCGTCATACCGGTGTTATGTTCCCGGATTTTGTGTTCCTTACGCGGTCGGGTGATTTATGGGACCCCCTTGACAGTTTGCTTTGAGTAAAACTCCTCCAGCAAGGCCCAACCTTGGTTTTACCATTTGCCTCACCTAGCCCTTTTTCCCTTGGGTTTCTGGAGCCCAAGGGTCATCTTTATTTTAGCCCCCCCGGGCCAGTGCTTGTCTAAGTGTTGGTCCGAACCGAGTATACTGCGGGGCCCCCTCGGGGAAACTCGAGGTCAGGTTTTACTCGTAGGATGTCTCATCCGGTGTTTCCCTGAGAACGAGATATGTGCAGCTCCTATCGGGATTGTCGGCGCATCGGGCGGCTTTGCTGGTCTTGTTTTACCATTGTCGAAATGTCTTGCGAACCGGGATTCCAAGACTGATCAGGTCTTCCCGGGAGAAGGTTTATCCTTCGTTGACCGTGAGAGCTTATGATGGGATGAGTTGGGACACCCCTGCAGGGTATATTATCTTTCGAAAGTCGTGCCCGCGGTTATGAGGCAGATGGGAATTTGTTAATGTCCGGTTGTAGATAACTTGACACTTGAGTTCATTAAAATGCATTAACCGTGTGTGTAGCCGTGATGGTCTGTTCTCGGCGGAGTCCAGGAAGTGAACACGGTTTGAGTTATGCTTGACGTAAGTAGTTTCAGGATCACTTCTTGATCGCTTCTAGCTTCTCGACCGATGCGTTGCTTCTCTTCTCTCTCTCACTTGCGTATGTTAGCCACCATATATGCTTAGTGCTTGCCGCAGCTCCACCATATTACCCCTTACCTACCTATGAGCTTAAATAGTCTTGATCTCGCGGGTGTGAGATTGCTGAGTCCCCGTGGCTCACAGATTCTACCAAAACAGATGCAGGTGCCGAGGATACCATCGCAGATGGCGCAACTGAGCTGAAGTGGGAGTTTGATGAGGCCCTTGGTCGTTACTATGTTTCGTTTCTAGATGATCAGTAGAGGAGCCCAGTCGGGACGATCGGGGATCTAGCATTTGGGGTTGTCTTCTTTTCATTTGAACTTGACCGTAGCCGGTCTATGAGTGTATTTTGAATGATGTATGATCTTAATTTATGTATTGTGTGAAGTGGCGATTGTAAGCCAACTCTCTTTATCCCATTCTCGTTCATTACATGGGATTGTGTGAAGATGACTCTTCTTGCGACAAAACCACTATGCGGTTATGCCTCTAAGTCGTGCTTCAACACGTGGGAGATATAGCCACATCATGGGTGTTACAAGTTGGTATCAGAGCCTTGACCGACCATAGGAGCCCCCTTGATTGTTGGCCGTTGTTGAGTCTAGAAGAAAACTATTTTGAGTCTTAGGATTATATATATCGTAGAGTAGGAGTTCTTTTTACTCCTCAGTCCCTTCGTCGCTCTGGTGAGGTCTCCTGACGTAGATGTTTTGACTTTCCTCTCCTCAAATTTCACTAAAAAAAATTTAGGATCACGCGGGTATCTTGGAATCGTTCCGATGGTTTTGTGACGAGAACATTGTTCTTGGTGCCTCCTGACATTTAGGGGTTGTGGCATTGACCCGGGGAGTTGAGCTCCGAGGTGTTGTCGTCACAATTTTATCGTTGCAGTTCTGGAATACCTGAGTTTTGCCGACATCAAAAATCTCTTTTATGCAGTTGTTGGTGAGATAACCTCGACGCCACCCAGTACTGGGGAGTTTGGGAGTATTGCCATAACTCGTATAACGGATGCTTTTCGAAGGTTGAGGTACACGATTTCCGGAGTTTTCTTGGTTATGTGTTGACGGATGGATACAGCTGGATGTAGGGATTGTTAGTTTGGGTGAGATATATTGCTTCCCCTGTATCCCCAAGACCATATTGCATAACCAGAAAGTTTCGGGAGTTTATAGGTGGGAAGTCAAGTAGCTCCTAGAACATCTTTCCGACAGATGCATGATATGGGATTGGGTAAATCTCTATCATATGTTTGTTCCGGCTTATTCTGCAAGCCAAATCCTTTGTTTTGTTTTATTTGTGGTATTCGAGTTGCTTCGAAGTCAAATGTTGAATCCATACCTTTCCTAAACGGTGTTCTCATATTTCTATGGGAGTACTAATCCTTTTGATCATCGAGATTGTCATGTCAATCCTTTCCAACCGGTGTGCTTCTCTTCAAGTGGATCCGATCATTTCAACATTTGTGAGATCAATTCTAAGTCTTCTCAACGGTATCTGTTTCATTTATCCCCAAGTTGCCTTTGTTTTCCTGCCCTCCCACCCTTTTTCTTCAAGGACTCATATTTCTTAATCAAGTATCATTTTATTGATGTGAAGTCTCTCCATTCTTTTCCGTCAATGTTCTTATCCGGTGATTCTCAGGAAGATACTAACGGAGCTTCAAGTTCATCATATTTCAATCTCGTATTCTTTTTCGGTGGATTAATTTCAAGTTTCGATGTTGATCATATCTCTTCCTTTTGTTTCACATATCTTCCCAGGTGAATTTCTTATCCAAAGCTCTTTTATTTATTCACCTCTCCCAGTTCATATCCGGAGTGTTGAACATATCTCAAAAGGCTCG
This sequence comes from Triticum aestivum, assembly GCF_018294505.1. NCBI lineage: Eukaryota > Viridiplantae > Streptophyta > Magnoliopsida > Poales > Poaceae > Triticum > Triticum aestivum. Next base: position 314,255,764 of record NC_057813.1, on the reverse strand, counting down.
TCTTTTCATTCAAGATCCGTTAAAGCTATTTGGAGATTATTATCTCATTCAAGTCATTTAATTCAACCGGTGCAATCTCTCTTCAAAATTGTTCTATGGTGTTTTCTTTTAGTGGGCCCTAACCCACAGGTCTTTTTCCAGGATCTTACCTGACTCTTCGAATTATCAGGAGCGATTCTCAAATTCATTTCCAAGTTTGACGTAAGAATGAATTTCATCAGTCATATCTTTTCCAAGATCGCTTTCAAATCATTTTCATCTTTGGCTCAACCTTTCCTCTTTTAATCCTTCCGGAGTGCCTCAACAATTTGGTGGTGTTTCTCCTTGTCATTCTTGGATTTTGAAGACCGAAGAAGAGTTCCTTTTAAACCCTTACCCGTTCTTCCAATGATGCGTGGTTCTAGCTTGATGCCATGCTCTCATAATTGTTTTGATTGTGAGAATTCTTTTCACCCATCCGGAGCATTTCATGAGTTGTTTCCATTTCTTTCCTCCGAAGTCCATCATGTCATAATTCCTCATGCTCAACCTTCAACTCTTGTTCTCCAAATCTTACCAGTGCACTGCTCAAGTATTCTCTAATCAGCTCGTGATCTCTTGTTCTCTTGTATCAAATTCCCTCAAGTATCTTCATTCGTTCTCTAATTCTTACCGGTGATTCACCCCTTTACTTCGTTCGTTCTCAATTCGTACGGTGGTTCGCTCAAGATTCCTTTTCTCTTGTTATCATATCAATTCATTCGTTCTTTTTAATCCCACTGGTGGTTCCATCAATACCTTCTTCAAGTTTGCGCTATATCTCTCTTAATCCTTTCTACGGGAATAAGTAGTATGCCAAATCCGTTGCTTGTCATCAATTTAAATTGGTGAAGGATAGGCATAACGTAATTCTTATTATTGTTTCATCCAATGATCTAGTTTCTTCTTTCCAGAGTTGTTCATCAGGTCACATTTCTCTGTTCGAGATGTTTCATTTTTCTTTTCTGGAGTTCCATGTTTTCCACATTATCGTCACGAAGCTCCATCTAAATCATTGCAAGGCTCACCTTGTGTTTTCAACTTCTCTTCCTTTCTATCATCCTTTTATTACCAGAGTTCTTCATGGAGGCTCTACATGGTGGTTCATCAAGGATTCTCTTCATTCTTCAATTGTTCTTCAAGATTCCTCTCGAAGTTATGATCCGCCAAGCTATACTCTAAAATAAACATGGTGCTCAACACATGTTTTATTTTGAGGAGTTCAAGTATTCTTCATCTTGCATTTTGAGGTGCAATTCTCCTACCTTATCTTTTGAGATGGTGTTATATCATTCTTGACAATTTCCCTTCAAGTTTTATGATTCACAAGTTGTCAAGAATGAGATATTGTGAAACCATCATTTTCTCTTCGATCATGAATTGTTTCAACCCATATTAATCTCTTCGTTGGAGTTATCTTGTGTCATATTTCACCTAAAGCCTTCCATTGGGAATTTTGCTATTTGTGGTGCTTATCAATGGTCCAAGTTTTCTCCTATCCTCTCGGCGAAAGCAGTTTTCATCTCTTCTTTGATCTCAAACAAGCAATTGTTTCCGTTAGTGGACGCTTGTCACCTCATAGTCTTGAGATGTTTTCCATAAGCCCACTACAAGCTTATTTGTTTCGTTGTTGGTTTTCCAACGACTCCGTTATAACCTTCTCAGAAGGATGCTTTCCGAGCTCACTTGTGGCAGAAGTTGGCATTTTCTCCTCCATTCTGTTATTCCAATGATCTATCTTCTATTCTTTCTTCCGGAGGCATTGTGATGTTGCTCTTTTCACTCATCATCTCGATTGTGAGGATCGTGTTCTTTCGTGCTCATCCATTTAACTGGAGTGTTGTGTTCGCATTCAAGTTCTTTTCATCTTATCAAGTTTTGCCTCTCTTTTCAACCGGAGTGCTGTCTGAAATCCTTCTTACCCATTATGCCATTCTTTCAATAGTTCCGGAGGCAGTGTGTTGTTGATTTCATCAAGTATCATCTCATCTTCTCAAGTTCATATTCTATTCCTCCCAATTCCAACCGGAGTGATGTCTTAATTGATATTTGTCATTCCTTGTACATCTCGTTTCAACTGAGTGCTTGCATGTACTTCTTGTCCATTGTAACCCTTTTCTTATGTCTTTCAACCCCCAAGGTTCACATGGTGTTCCTTGTTTCTATTTTCTACCGCAGTGCTCTCAATTGTGTTCAACTCCGTTGTGTTCTTTCTTTCAACTTTTCAACCTCTCAAGGTTCTTTGGTTTCACTCTTTTGTCGAAGAAGCAACCTTAGTTTTACCTCTTCTCTTCCTCTTCTGTTTTCCCTCCGGTGCCATCCTAGATCTCGGGACGAGATCCTCTCGTAGTGGTGGAGTGTTGTAACGCCCTGGATGCAACTTTCCATATTCGTAACTCCAACTCTTGCCTTTTCCGGAGATGTGATATGATATTTCCTCCGTGGTTGGGTTTTTGTCTGTTGTTTTGCATTTTGTTCTTGTTATGCATCTCGTCTCATGTCATCATTCACATTGCATCGGCATCATTTTCATAAAAGTTGCATCCGTTCGGATTCCGCCGGTTCTCTCCGTTGTCCGTTCGGAGTCCAGACACACTCGCACGCGCCCACGGCACCTCTGAAATATATTTTATTAGTGGCATAAAAATGTTCTCGGAATGGGTTGCAACTTGTCGTGCGGTCTTATTATAGTGTAGACAGACCGCCTGCCAAGTTTTGTCGCATTCAGATTCCATTTGATAGCTCAACCGTTAAATATAGCGGTACCGTTGCCGGTACCTTCGTCGGATGTTTCGATCTTCGAAACTGCCACCGGGCCTCTCTCTCTCTCTTCTCTCCACTCAGCCCTGGCCTTTCTAGCACAGCCCACCTAGGCCCGCTCTACCTCTCCTCGCGTCAGGAACCGCCCGATCGCGATCGGAGGGTCCGAAAACCCCCCTAGACCAAACCCTAGCCAAAAACTGCTATATAAACCCCCCTCCCCTTGCCATTTTTGGCCTCCACCTACCTCCTCCCTCAATTTCCGCGCAGCCAGTCACCTCCCACCTCGGATCTGGCGCTGCCGCCCCTGCCCGCCACTTGGCGCCGCCGCCACCGCACCCGGGCCAACCAGCGCGCGCCACCTCACCCGCAGCATCACCCCGACCAATCCCGCAGTGCCACCTCATGCCCCGGCGCCTCAGCGAGCCGCGGCCCGCCCGAGCCCGCGCGTGGCCCGTGCGAGCCCATCGGTGCCCGACCGCGTCGCCTCCTGCTCCCTCGCCCCGATCTGGTTCGAAGGAGCTGAGCCCCTCTGCCCAGCGCCGCTCGACCCCGCCGCCTCATCGGAGGAACGCCGCCGCCGTCGGACTCCAGCAGCAGGCCGGCCTCGTCTCCCTTCTCCTCCGTCCCCTCCTTCCCTTTGCTTTTTCTCTCTCTCCCTCTCATCTCCCTGCTTCCTCTCTCTTGCAGGGACTAGCAGGAGTACCATGACCGCTGCTTCAAGCCTTGCCGCCGTCGTTTCGTGCCGGGAACGGATGGATCCATGCTCCCCGCGCCCGGATCTGCCCTGCCATGTCATTCCGGCGCCCCACCTCATCTCAGCCGCCCTCGTCCTCTGCTTCCCTGCTCGAGATCGTGCCGCTGCCGTGCCTGCTACCTCCTGCGCGAGGGAAACGAGCGCTCGACCACGTGCGTTGACCGCGCACGCGTGGACCAGGAGGCCTTCGATCATCTCCAGCGCCTGAGCCAGCGCCTCCCCAAGGCCCAGTGCCCCTTCCCGGCCTACCTCTCCACCGCCTGGGCCATGGCCCATGGTGAGCAGCGCCCAGCCCTCTCCTGTGCTTGTTCGGCTAGTCAGTTTCAGCCCGCCTATGTTTTTTTTTCGTGCCTTGTGAATTTGTCTAATTATCCAGAGTTGGCAGAATTGCAGAAAAACCCTCAAGCATCATGCATATAATAACTCCACAACCGTGCATCATATGTAAATAATTTATATATGTAAAATGCTTAGTTTTTCATCTAGTTTCATAATATGCCACTTTCATCCATGTTTAAAATGTTTAACTTGATGTTTGTTTAAATTTGCTAATATGCCATGTTAAAATGATTTATTTCATAACTAAATAACCGTAACTCCGTTTTAAATAAACTTTATATGTAAATGGGGTGGAAAAATGCCTAGTTTAACATGGTGCACTTTATTTTCCTGTTTAACAACTCTAAAATTATGTAATAGGCAGAACAGTACCAAAACTAAAATATGCATATGGGGATTTACCGGATTTGTTGTTTGTTATATCCGGCCCCATTTAAATTGTTTAGATGGTATGTTTTGTCATGCTTCACCTCTTGCCATGTTAACCAACATTTAATATTGTTGAGTACCTAACCGAGAGCGAACTAAATAAATGTTGTGAAGTTTCGTCAATATGCAACTCGTTGCATATTGAGCTCCACTTAAATTGTAGTGTTGTTGTTGTTGCATTTTGCCATGCCATGCCATGCTATTTAAACCGGACATGCGTCATACTTGTTTGTGCATCATGCCATGTTTATGCTTGTGCATTTACTATGTCGTTTGTTTCTTTCTGGTGTTGCTTCTTAGTTCCGGTAATGTTGCGATTGTGAGGATTCGTTCGACTACTCCCGTTCGTCTTCTTCATGGACTCGTTCTTCTTCCTTGCGGGAATTCAGGCAAGATGACCGCTACCCTGGATCTCAATACTATCATTGCTATGCTAGTTGCTTCGTTCTATCGCTATGATGCGCTACCTATTACCTGTTTATCAAGCCATCCGAAATTGCCATGTCAGCCTCTAACCTTTGACACCTTTCCTATGCAAACCGTTGTTTGGCTATGTTACCGCTTTTGCTCAGCCCCTCTTATAGCGCTGTTAGTTGCAGGTGAAGTTGAAGATTGCTCCATGGTGAACAGGATTTTGGTTGGAATATCACAATATCTCTTATATTATTAATGCATCTATATACTTGGTAAAGGGTGGAAGACTCGACCTTTTGCCTGGTGTTTTGTTCCACTCTTGCCGCCCTAGTTTTCGTCATACCGGTGTTATGTTCCCGGATTTTGCGTTCCTTATGCGGTCGGGTGATTTATGGGACCCCCTTGATAGTTCGCTTTGAATAAAACTCCTCCAGCAAGGCCCAACCTTGGTTTTACCATTTGCCTCACCTAGCCCTTTTTCCCTTGGGTTTCCGGAGCCCAAGGGTCATCTTTATTTTAGCCCCCCCGGGCCAGTGCTTGTCTAAGTGTTGGTCCGAACCGAGTAGACTGTGGGGCCCCCTCGGGGAAACTCGAGGTCTGGTTTTACTCGTAGGATGTCTCATTCGGTGTTGCCCTAAGAACGAGATATGTGCAGCTCCTATCGGGATTGTCGGCGCATTGGGCGGCTTCGCTGGTCTTGTTTTACCATTGTCGAAATGTCTTGCAAACCGGGATTTCGAGACTGATCGGGTCTTCCCGGGAGAAGGTTTATCCTTTGTTGACCGTGAGAGCTTATGATGGGATGAGTTGGGACACCCCTGCAGGGTATATTATCTTTCGAAAGCCGTGCCCGTGGTTATGAGGCAGATGGGAATTTGTTAATGTCCGGTTGTAGATAACTTGACACTTGACTTCATTAAAATGCATTAACCGTGTGTGTAGCCATGATGGTCTCTTCTCGGCGGAGTCCGGGAAGTGAACACGGTTTGAGTTATGCTTGATGTAAGTAGTTTCAGGATCACTTCTTTCTAGCTTCTCGACCGATGCGTTGCTTCTCTTCTCGCTCTCACTTGCGTATGTTAGCCACCATATATGCTTAGTGCTTGCCGCAGCTCCACCATATTACCCCTTACCTACCTATGAGCTTAAATAGTCTTGATCTCGCGGGTGTGAGATTGCTGAGTCCCCGTGGCTCACATATTCTACCAAAACAGATGCAGGTGCCGAGGATACCATCGCAGATGGCGCAACCGAGCTGAAGTGGGAGTTTGATGAGGCCCTTGGTCGTTACTATGTTTCGTTTCTAGATGATCAGTAGAGGAGCCCAGTCGGGACGATCGGGGATCTAGCATTTGGGGTTGTCTTCTTTTCATTTGAACTTGACCGTAGCCGGTCTATGAGTGTATTTTGAATGATGTATGATCTTAATTTATGTATTGTGTGAAGTGGCAATTGTAAGCCAACTCTCTTTATCCCATTCTTGTTCATTACATGGGATTGTGTGAAGATGACCCTTCTTGCGACAAAACCACTATGCGGTTATGCCTCTAAGTCGTGCTTCAACACGTGGGAGATATAGCCGCATCGTGGGTGTTACATCCGAGGAGGAGACCCGGCGGCCGTGGAACATAGCTCTCCTTCGGCCTTACTATACTTGAGCCATAGGCTATTCTTATGTACATATTTCAACAATGTATATATTATGATCAATAAAAGAAACCAGCATCCTTGCTATAAGCAGGGCCTCTGCTGTTTTTTCTCAAAGTATCTTTTGAGTTACATGGGGGCTTCAGGTGACAAAGCGGAGTACTACCTGTTAAACCGGCTATCATGCCACAATACAGCTTGGGAGCTTCACACCCAAGGGGCCAAAGAGAGTCTGGATGCTAAGCACAGCTCAAACATAGGCACCCAATGAGCACAACTCATCAAGTTACTTGGGGGCTCTTTGTGTAATGTAACAAAGAGTTTAAAAGGACCCTTGTAGCTGGGTATCGACCCACGGCTTGGAAGCCTAGTATATTTACCTAAAACCCTGGGTTAACCTGCCTTCATCAAGTAAGCCACTCCTATCCAGGTAATCCTGGCATGACCCGCCGAATGTTTGACAACTACTCTCATTGAGACCCTGAACTTGTCAAAGTTAAAACGACAATTGGTTAGTTGGAGGTCCATATTAAAAGGCTTTGTCAAATGGTTTAACTCAGCAGCCTGGCAGCCCACGAAAAGCCTCGAATTTGGGCCTGGCAGCCCTCGAAAAGCCTCGACTACACGGTTTTATTTTCCTTTGTCAGTTCTTTTTGAATTTTATGTTGAACCGATATCTTTTGATTCGGTCTGGCTTTTCAGTCATTATATTAACCCGATGTTTGTTAACCCGGCTTGGTTTGCAACTACAAGTTGTCAGACCTTATTATCAAACCGGAGTTTCTTAACCCGGCCTGGCTTTGACTACATGTCGCCAGTTTTGATCATCTGGTGTTCATTATAACCCGGCATGACTGCTTACACGCCATCATCATATGGTAAGAGTTATAATAGCTCAAAGATTTGGGGTTTCACCCTTACTACAAGCAAAGTTGGTAAACCAACTACTTGATGTCATATCACAGGTATGAAATATTTCATATTTATTTAAGTTTGGCTATCCATCAGGCTTTATCTTGGGTATTATGACCCGTCCGGCGGTAAACCGCGAGGACAAATTTTTTGTATGCAGACATCAGGATCGCATGATACTATCAAAGTATAAGAAAACATATCACGTATCATGCCGGATCAACAAAGTCATGCATCACTGCCATAGATCAAAAAGTTTTAACTAGCCTATTACAAGGCGCTTTGAGGTCCAAAATACTGGTTGTTTTTACGCAACAAAGTCTGTCGAAGTAATTCGTATGCCGGATTAAGCCTCATTGCCAGGACGACATGAAGTTGATGGGTCTTTCGGGGCTGGTTCAACCTCCTCCTCTCCACCCAGAGGCTGGAAGTCAATGGTGGTCCAGTCAATCCGGGTTAGAGCCTGAAATACAGTTTCTTCACTTATCAGATTGGACGGGACAACATCAGGGGCATAAGTATGCTTACGGATTGGCGGGATAAGGCTGTGCGTTTCTGTCATAGTTGTGTCAACTCGATGGTTCCCTTCATCATAAAAGGACCGATGAACAGTCAAGTTAGCCTCTGCAGCCAGTTGACTTGACAGTGGACGCATTTCCTTTGTCAGGGCTTTGAGAACTTCGTTGTGAAATGCTGACCCGTCTGCTTGTTCATCTAGAAATCCCTTGGCAATATCAACTGGATCCAAGTCAGATATCCATGCTTTGGCCCGAGTCAGTGCCAGTAAAGCGCCAGCCCTGGAAGCAGATCGCTTCACCTCCTCTATCTGAGCCGGTGTCATGGATAATCTTGCTAGTGTGTCCTTGATCAATGTTGGTGCCGGTTTGTTGTATGAGACTGCAGAGATAACCCGTTGTGCACCAGTATACAGTTGCTCAATCAGTGTATAAGCCGCCTTCAATTTCATCCGCATATCCATTCCAAGATGAGCAATGCGATGGCCTGCGATGGTTTACGAATTCAATGTCAAACCGGCGGAGTTGATGAAAATGGAGAACCAAGTTATCATAGAATACTTACCAAAAACTGCAGCTGTCATGGAGTTCACTTGATGTTTCAGACCCGTCAGCTCTTCCTCCACCGGTTTAAGGGCTGCTTCAGCGTCTTCAGCCCGTTTCAACAAAGCAGCTCTTTCTGTTTCCCAATTGGAACGTTTGGTTTTGAAGCTTTCTTTCAACTGTTCCATGCCAGTCAAAGCACCCTTTAGCTCCTTTTTGGCTTTAGAGGTCGCTTCTTGCTGGGACTTGATGTTTTCTTGAAGATCAGCAATTTGAGTTTCTTTGATAGTCTTCTCGGTCTGCACAAGTCAGAAGATGAAGTTGTTAAAGTCCCAAGCACATAACAAGTTATGCCCTTAGCACTTGGGGGCTAATGTGGATTGCTTTTTCAAAAAGTCAGTGTTTTCAAGTCCCAAGGCTCAATCCAGATATTAAGCTTGGCACTTGGGGGCTAATGCACATTTGATCAATTTTGAGTGAAGACATTTAACATGGACAGAAAGTCCCGGTTTGTCTTCAAGAAGACAAACCGGCCCTTAGGGGCTACTACGATGAAGTGTTATGTATATCAAAGTCCTAGTTTATCTACAAGAGATAACCCGGCCCTTGGGGGCTACAATGGAAGAGATATACAGAATAAAGGAAAATTCAAAGTGTTCTTGAAAAGTACCTCATAACGCTCCTTCATCAGGTTCACCAACCCGGCTTCAAAGTCACGACTAGTGTAGAGACGGTTTAAAAGCCGGAATGAAGTTCCTCGGTGCTAAGGTTGGCAAAGTTGGATAAATCCGTCTTCCCCTTTCCCTTGCCCATAGCAACGAATTCCGTCTTGGCAGTATGTTTGGCCAAGATAACCGGATTACCAGGACTGGTGTGAGCAGTGCCAGTAATAACAACATCCTCATCATCACCTTTTGGTGGACTTGGCGGATTGACGGTACCCCTGGCTGGACTTGGTGGATTAGCAGCCGGGCTCGGTGGATCAGCAGCCGGGCTTGGAGGAGTAGCATGAGGGCTTGACGGTTCAATATGAACGGTCGGGTCAGCTTCCGGCGGATTAGCTTCAGTGCTCTCGCCTTGAGGGGTGGAATCATCCATAATGTCAGTATTTCTACCAGAACCTTCAGGAGCCTTCTCCGGTTCAGCTTCATCGATAGGGGCACTGGTTTTAGCCTTCTTACTCATACGTTCTTTAGCACTGTGATATCAAAACAAATATTAGCATGGTAAACCGATTTATGAAGGAAAAATGTGAAGGACAATGTACTTACCCAGGGACGGTTTTAAGAGGAGGCAGCTAAGTGGTTGATGAACCGCCTGACGAATTGGAAGATGCCTGGTAATTCGGATCAGACGGATTAAGTGGGTATCTGAAGAAACCCTTCAAAGGATAAAGATTTTCGGGAGAACAAGTAACCTCTGGACGACGTTTCCGGGTTGGAGTATCCGGTAAACCGGACGAGGTGATTTGCTGGCCACTGTGCCGGGTTGTGCGACGCTCTTCAGCTTGCTATGTCTTCAAAGAAAATTTTGGATCCAAATAAGCATGGGGGTGAGAGTATTTTACTTTCCGAATTGCATGGCGAAATCTTTGAACCGGCACAAGATCTGAATCGTAAGAAAGAGATATTACCTCAACATGGTCTGCACGGATGGCCTCCGCGTCATCCTGGGAATAGTCATTGTCAATAAGGTGTATGAAAAAGGAACCAAGTGAGTCAAGTTCTACCTCTACATCCGATTCATCAACATCTTCTCGCGGATCAGAAGACTCTGTGGTTTTCTTCTTGGCAGCTTTCTTACTGACCTTGCTCTTCGCACGAGGAGCCCTAGCCGGTTTATTCCACTTCCAGAAGGAGCTATTGGCCTATGAAATTAAAGCAAAGGAGTGTTAGCACGTTATTAAAGTGGAGGCGAATAAGTAAACATTAAGTTGAACTTTACCGCTGGCGGTTTGTTGGAGGCGTAAAAAGGTGGCAACCTGATTTGGCTGCATGCGGCAATCAGTTCATCAAGCATTTTCTTCACAGCTTCAGTAACTGCAATGTCTGTCATTACGATTTCATGATATCATTGAGGATCCTTGACGTTGCCAGTATAATCATGCATTAATCTAGGGCGGCGACTTAAAGGCAGAATACCCCAAGAAACCCAGCAGCGGACGAGATCAATGCCAGTCAAACCGTTGGCCAGGAGAGCCCGGAGCTTGGCGAGTTGAGGAGCATAAGTTTTCTGTTTTGCGGCAGTTAGGCATAGAGGTAACGGGTGGCCATTGTTAAGCCGTTGAGGGCGGAAACCCGACAAAGGATTTTCTCCAGCAGGGGCAGTATTCCGGCAATAAAACCAAGTTTGGTTCCAATCTTTGGGATGGCTGTGATGCTTTGCATGAGGGAAATCAACTTCTTTTCTCTTTTGGATTGATACCCCACCAAGTTCTGTGTTGGGACCATCAGAGAACTCCGTGCGGCGGTTTAAATGGAAAAAATCCCGGAACAACTCCACAGATGGTTCTTCTTGAAGGTAAACTTCACAGAATACTTGAAAGTTGCATATATTGGACACGGAATTCGGTCCAATATCTTGTGGATGGAGTTGAAAGCTCGCAAGGACATCCCAAAAGAATTTTGATCTGGGCGGGCTGAATCCCCAGTCTAAGTGTTGCATAAATACAATCACCTCTCCATCTTGAGGTTCAGGAGGGCACTCAGAGCCCGGAACTCGCCAATGAAGGACCCTTTTTGAGGCTAAAGCGCCAGTGGTGACATATCCATTGATTTGTGTCTCCGTGATCCGGGACGGAACCCAATTGCAAGCAGAGAATTGTTTGGTCATCTTGGAAAAGCAATCTGTGAAAGAAAAAATGAAGGCCGGTTTACGATTGACGGTTTAATTATACTACTCAGTGTTAAATCGGAAAATTGCTATTCAAGTCAAGTTGGCGGTTTAAGTGAGGACTAATGGTGTATGGCAGATTGACTATCAAAGGTTAAACCGCCCTTAGGCAGAAGAGCCGGAGCTGAAAATCTACTAAGTGTTTACAGAAACAGGTTTCACAATATGGCAGTATAATTTTGGATCTATCGTGGTTAAATAAAAAAAATCTGAGCCCTACAATGGTGCTAAGAGGAACAGTGAAGATCCATACGGAGTCCATTCAGGAGCGGCAAGACGCTACGGTATGGTGAACTAACAAAATAGATCTAGCCGCAGATCAAAGCTATCAGGCGCATATATAAACTCAGTAAAAAGACTAAGAGGAGGGCACAGAAGAATTGATGAACGGCGACGAACATGGATGAACTCGAAGCCCTAATGGAGATCTAGGGTTACAGGAAAGTGAACTTACCTGGGCCACTCAGCGGCGGAGGAGCGTTGTAGGGTTTCTGGTACGAACACGGTGATGCAGTAGTCTTGGTCGGTGCAGATTCGAAGGTCGACGGCGGCGGCGACACTGCGGTCCTTCGGGTCATGAGGAGGAAGACGAGAAGAAAGGGGAGAAAATGGAAGGGCCCGTCGGGCTTATTTATAACAGGGCATAAGCGACATGCGCGGGAATCGAGGAGTCCAAAGCGGCAAGGGGCGCAGCTGTCAACTTGATTTTCGGGATACCATTAATGAAGAGAATCTTTTTAATCGTTTTTTTTACAGAGTTGACGTCATGATGATTCATTGATGTGATCAGAGGATGACGTCACGGCGGTTTAACAAAGTTCATAAGAGAAAGACATCATGGCGGTTTACGAGAAATGAATGAAGACATTCACAGGATTTTTCTAAGTACTGAAGATTGACATGAACAGGTTCAAATCAATCTGGGGCCTAATGTTGGGGATATAACTACTGAGTGTAAACCGCCCAGGAGGGGCCAATTCACCCTCAACTATATTGAAGCCCACGAAGACTCAGAAGATGGCGTTTTACTGATAAAGCTTAAAGGCCCGGAGCCCAAAGGCGGATTAGGGCCCATAGTGGTAAACCACCATAGTCATGTAACTTGTGTTTTAAGATAAGGAAAGGAGAGACCGAGTCGGACACTTGTATGAGTCGGCCTCGGGACTCTGTAGACCGGCCGGGCGCCAGCCCGCGTATATAAGGGGACGACCCGGCGGCGGTTCAGGGACAAGAAACAATAACTCGAGAGCCAGGCATAGCGTGTTTAGCTCCCTGGTAATCGAGCCCCAAATAATCCCAACACAACTAGACGTAGGCCTTTACCTTCATTGAGGGGGCCGAACTAGTATAAAATCCCTCGTGTCCTTTGTCCAGTTTAACTCCTTTAAGCTAACCCGTTGCGATGGCTCCACGACTAAGTCCTTTCACGAGGACATCTGACGTGATATTTCCACGACAACCTGGGAATCAAGCTATTCATCGATGTCGAGGTCTACGTAAAACCATCAGAAGGGGTTGCGGCATCTTCTGAAATTGTAATTAATAAAACATGAGTACAAAGGTACTCAGCAAGACTTACATCAGATCCTACATACATGCACACTATCAACAAAGGGATGGTGGGGCAATTGCAGCAAGCCAGCTTTGACTCTTTGCTAAACTATCTTATGAGACTCCAACTTGTATTTGTTTTGCGCACTCGAGTCCACTACACACCACTCAATACACTACCAAGGATCCACCTCCGTCATCCTACGGAAGGGCCATCCATTGTACTCACACTTGTCTTGAGGATTTTAGTAGTTTCCATTTACTTGTCTATGAACTGTATAGGCAACCAAGTAGTCATTTACCGCGGACGTGGCTTTTCGAATAGATGATGTTAACCCTGCAGGGGTGTACTTCTTCATACATGTTTCCACCACTTAGCGTCTGGACACGACATGTGCTCGACAGACTTCAAGCGAAAGCCGACGTGTGTGTAGACCACGACCTACCGAAACACTCAAGTCTCTAGTCCAGGTTTATCGCCTATTCAAGTTCCATCCGCAGGTAGTCCGGCCGAGGTTTCCACATACGGCCCCGGACTATGTGTGCAGGGTTCCTAAGACACCAAACAGGCATGCGGTACACCGTGCCACGTACCTACCGCATCACAGCCCACCTCGAGGGTCAGCGCTGCCCACGGCCTCCAGTATACTACAAATACCAGAAACTACTTGCAACTCCTAGACAGAGGACTAGGGTGGTTAAGAAGTCGAGCGGGGTCATATTTCAGGGCCCAATGCATGGTAGTAGCTGAATCTTAAATCACACATACAGATCTCAGTGCTTAAGGACGGTTCCAATGAAACAACCCACCATCTACTCGTACATGGCCTCTCATCGATACCTTTACCAAATCGTGTTCAACACATCACTCTCATTACCGACATGATCATTTCACACTAGCCCATCACCCAGATGAACCAGACCTGAGACGAGTCTAAGCATAGCAGGCATAGCAAGGTAGGAAACACAATCATGGCTCAAAATTCCTACACATGCTAGTGGGTTTCATCTAGTTACTGTGGCAATGACAGGTCATGCAGAGGAAATGGGTTCAACTACCGTAGCACACAACAGTTTGAACCGCTGTTGTCTTAAATGCAGTAAATAAGAGCAGGAGCGAGAACATGGGATTTTATCGATATGATCAAATGGGTGGTTGCTTGCCTGGCAGGTCCATAGTCTAATACTGCTCTTCGTTCGAGTACTCGCGGTATTCTTCCGGGGCAGAACCTAATGTAGAGAGCACCGACAACACAATCATTACCAAACAATGTGCAACAAAATGATGCATGCATGAGACATGGCAATATGAGTGTGTTGGGATAATGCAGTTATAACCAGATGAGTTTGAGCAATTTTGAATCAAAGATTCAAAGTTCAAACTCATTTGTGATCTTATTTAGTGCTTTATAATGTTTTGCACTAAACAACAAGTTAACTTGTTTAAACATGCATCAAACCAGTACAGATGGATAGATTAGATTTTTCTGATCATTTTTCATATATAACACTTTGCATTTGGAGTTACAGATTAATTTCTATGAATTTTTGAAGTCAGCACTATTTTCTGAAATTTCCTGAATAAGAATAAATCCAGAAGATGAGTTACTGCGTCAGCATGGCGTCAGCAGGTCAACTGGGGCGGTTCAGGACAAACCTGACCAGTGGGACCCATTGGTCAGTGTCACTATTAGTTAACTAACCTAAATAGGATTAGTTTAACACTAACCTAGGTTTGACTAACAGGCAGGGCCCACATGTCAGTGACTCAGGGGGCTCAAACCCCTGGTCAAATTGGGCTGGCTCGCCGGCGTTTATCCGCCGGAGACGTCCAGACGCGGTGGAGGGTGTGGGTTTCGCCCTCCGGCGACCAAATGGATGGCGGAGGCCACCTACATGCAGCTGGGAATGAGCCACGTCGAGGGGGTGGTGGTTGAGCTCAAGGTCAGCGGAAACGACGCCGGCGACGAGCTTTGCGGTTGTCGAAGTTCGGGTGAGGATGAACTTGTCGGTGCAGTGGTTTTGGAGGCACGAGGCCACGTGGCCTATAGGGTGTGGTGAGGTCAGTGGACAAGGTGGTGTGGCTGTTGGGTGGCCGGAGCTACGTCGACGACGAGCTCAGGCGGCGGCGCATGCGGTGAAGCTTGTTGTAATCACTGCAGAGGACGGCAGCGAGGACGGAGAGGATGGGACGAGGCAGAAGCTCACCGTGGTCACGGCAAGCTAGATGGCGAGGTTGGGGATGAGCTATAGCAGTGGTGACGGCGAAGGGGATCTCCGGCGACGGCGAGGTCGGGCGAGG
This sequence comes from Triticum aestivum, assembly GCF_018294505.1. NCBI lineage: Eukaryota > Viridiplantae > Streptophyta > Magnoliopsida > Poales > Poaceae > Triticum > Triticum aestivum. The sequence continues at coordinate 314,240,685 of NC_057813.1, read as the reverse complement.
CTGTTGGGGTGGCTCTGGGGCGAACGAGCGCTCGGGGCTTGGTCTGCTCTATGGAGAGGAGGGCGGCGGAGCTTCTTGACACGGCGAGGCGACTTTAATATTATGGTGGCCGCATCTACGACGACAGAACGGCTGCCGCTGCGTCGGCCATGGTGGGGGAGAGCGAGAGAGAGGTGCTGGGAGAGAAGTGAGGTGTCCAGGGGGTCGGGTCAACGACGTGGAGGACGTGGAGGCGTCCAGAAGTGCGGGCGGCAAGCAGCTGGTGCCGTGGCAAGCGCGCGCGCGCCAGCGTCACCTCACTGCCTGCCTAGCAGGGACGAAGCAGCTGGCTGGCGCGGGCCAGCACAGTGCTGGGCCGCCAAGTGGGCTGGCTGGTGGCGTTGGCCAGGTAAGCTTCTTTCCTTTTTATTTTGTTTTTGTTTTATTTCCGTAGGTTTGTGGCTTTTCTAAAAATGCCTAAGCACTTCCAAAAATCATGCAACTGCTCATGTCCACTGTATAGGGTATATCCAACAAGGAACATTTTAATTTATGATTATTCAGACATTTAAAATATTTATTAGCATTTAAATGCCCAAATGCAATTAACATATGATTTAATACAGTGACCTTAGGATGACCTAGAAAATTGTGCACCATTTTTGTCTGAGGTTTAAGACCAAGGCAAAGATGATGAACATTTTAGAAGGGCATTTCAGGTTCATTGAAAAATATTTTAGTAAACCCTAGTTGGTTTAAGGGGGTGCTGGGGGTTCTGTCATCCCCATTTCCAAGTTTCTAATCAAGGTAAACATGATGCAATCAATCTAACGCATGAACTAGCTAGGGTTGTGACAACTCACCCCCACTCAGAAAAATCTCGTCCCGACATTTAGGATCCTTCGGGAAGAAGGTGGGGTACTCAAGCCGAAGAGGATCCTCCCTTTCCCAAGTGCATGAACTAGCTAGGGTTGTCACCATTGAACTTTGAGAAACTTGATGTTATGGCGTCGAGTGGTACACTTGGCTTGATCAAGGATACGAACGAGATATTCTCGATAAGTGAGATTATCTTAGAGATCAAGCATTTCGTGGTCCACCCCACGGATAGGATCCGAGAAGCAACGCCTGAGTTGAGAAACGTGGAAGACATCTTTGACTCTAGAGTGGTGCGGAGGTAGTTCCAATTGGTAGGCAACTTCTCCTCATTTGGCAAGAATGCGAAAGGGTCCAATGTAGCAAGGAGCCAATTTACCTTTGATACCGAAGCGATGGGTTCCCTTCAGAGGAGTAACCCAAAGGTAAGCCTTCTCGTCAACTTCAAAAGTCATAGCCTTATGTTTACGGTCATATTGGCTCTTTTGACGAGATTGGGCTGTTTTCAACTTTTCATGAACGATGCGAACTTGCTCTTCTGCTTCCTGGATCATATCCGGGCAAAAGAATTGTCTTTCCCCGGTTTCTGACCATTTAAGAGGTGTTCGACACCTTCGTCCATAGAGAACTTCAAAAGGAGCTTTGCCCAAGCTAGATTGATAGCTATTGTTATAAGCAAATTCAGCAAATGGAAGGCATTTCTCCCAATCCATTCCGAATGAGATAACAGAAGCTCGGAGCATATCTTCCACAATTTGATTGGCGCGTTCTACTTGACCACTTGACTGAGGGTGAAAGGCGGTGCTAAAGGAGAGACGAGTTTCCATAGCATTTTGGAAACTTTCCCAAAAGTGGGAGGTGAAGAGACTTCCATGATCCGAGTTAATTTCCAATGGAACACCATGGAGGGACACTATTCGGGAGATATGCAAATCTGCTAGCTGACTAGCGGTTATACTCTCTCGAACAGGCAGGAAATGGGCTACTTTGAAAAGGTGATCGATGACAACGAAGACAACGTTATTCCCTCTCTTGGTCCTGGGAAAACTGGTAATGAAATCTATACCAATTTTATCCCATTTCCATTCAGGAATTGCTAAAGGTTGAAGGGTGTTAGCAGGCCGTTGATGCTCCGCTTTAACACGACGACAGACATTGCAATTAGCAACATATTGAGCAACATCCCTTTTCATCCTAGTCCACCAGAACCTCTGGCGTAGGTCCTGATACATTTTAGTACTATCGGGATGAATGGTGAGAGGAGATTCATGAGCCTCCTTAAGGATCAACTACCGCAGATGCTGGTTCTTGGGAACTACTAGACGATTCTCAAAGAAGACAACACCATGGTTGTCACGCCCAAGATGCGACCCTATAATAAAGGAACTTGAAGGTCCCATCAAGGATAGAAGCGCATCTTGGAGTCGCTTTTGCAAGGTGGATATCATTACATCAAACCATTACATAATAGTTGGGGATACATATAAGAGGCATACAATGCCACACGAATACAACAACATCATACATAAGAGCAACATCCGACTACGGATGAAACACAAACAGAAACTCAAACGACATCCATCCTGAAGAAGTAGAAGAAGAACTCCAAAACAAGCAAGCATCGCTCTCGCGTCATGATCATCGCAAGAGGTACCTGCAACTGTTGTTGTAGTAATCTGTGAGCCACGAGGACTCAGCAATCCCATTACCATGGGTATCAACACTAGCAAAGCTAAAAGGGTATGGAAAGGATAAGTGGTGAGGTTGCAACAGCGGCTAAGAATGATATGGTGGCTAACATACGCAAATAAGAGTGAGAAGAGAAGCAACGGAATGGTCGTGAAGCTAGCAATGATCAAGAAGTGATCCTGAACTCCTACTTACGTCAAACAAAACCCAAAACCGTGTTCACTTCCCGGACTCCGCTGAAAAGAGATCATCGCGGCTACACACGCAGTTGATGCGTTTTAATCTGAATCTGGTGTCAAGTTATCTACAACCGGACATTAACAAATTCCCATCTGCCACATAACTGCGGGCACGGCTCTCGAATACCCTGCAGGGATGTCCCAACTTAGCCCATCACAAGCTCTCACGGTCAACGAAGGATATACCTTCTCCCAGGAAGACCTGATCAGTCTCAGAATCCCGGTTTACAAGACATTTTGACAATGGTAAAACAAGACCAGCAAAGCCGCCTGATGTGCCGACAAATCCTGATAGGAGCTGCACATATCTCGTTCTCAGGGCACACCGGATAAGCAAAGCGTACAGGTACCAACGTAACCCAAGTTGCCAAGGGACGGTCCCGCACAGTGCTCTAGTTTGTACCATCACTCGGAGGAGCACTGGCCCGGGGGGTAAATAAAAATGACCCTCGGGCTCCGGAAACCCAAGGGAAAAATGCTTAGGTAGGAAAATGGTAAAACCAAGGTTGGGCCTTGCTGGAGGAGTTTTATTCAAAGCGAACTATCAAGGGGGTCCCATAAATCACCCAACTGCGTAAGGAACGCAAAATCAAGGAACATAACACCGGTATGACGGAAACTAGGGCGGCAAGAGTGGAACAAAACACCAGGCATAAGGCCGAGTCTTCCACCCTTTACCAAGTATATAGATGCATTAATTAAATAAGAGATATTGTGATATCCCAACATAATCCTGTCCATCATGGAGCAATCTTCAACTTCACCTGCAACTAACAATGCTATAAGAGGGGCTGAGCAAAAGAGGTAACATAGCCAAGAAACGGTTTGCTAGGAAGGGTGAAAAAGTTAGAGGCTGACATGACAATTTGGGAGGCTTGAAGAGCAATTGATAGGTAGCGCAGCATAGCGATAGAATGAAGCAACAAGCATAGCAATGATAGTAGTGAGATCCAAGGTGACGGTCATCTTGCCTGAAATCCCGCAAGGAAGAAGAACGAGTCCATGAAGAAAACAAACAGACGTAGTCGAATGGGTCCCCTCAATCGCAACGAAACAGGAACTAACGAGAAGAAGCACAGCCGGAAGGAAGCAAACACACGGTAAACACACAACACATAAACAAGGCATGATGCTCAACCAAGTATGATGCATGTCCGGTTTGAAGAGGTATGGCATGGCAAAAAGCACAAACAACACTACAAATTAAGTGGAGCTCAATATGCAACGAGTTGCATATTGACGAAACACCACATCAATTATTTAGTTATCTCTCGTTTAAGCTACTCCACAATATTAAATGTTGTTAAACATGGCAAGAGGTGAAACATAAGTAAACTAACTATTTAGACAAGTTTAAATGACGCCGGAAACAACAAACAACAATTTCGGAAAATCCTCTGCTCGACAGGAAGCAGAGCCATGACGGCGGCTTGGCGCAGCTGCAGACGGCGCGGGGGACGGGGAAATGGCCGGAGGCGAGGTCTTCACGCAGGCGAGCAAGGCAGCAGTGGTGCTTGCCGTGAACGGAGACGACGGGTGGCGGGGAGGCCGTCCATGGCATCTTGGAGGTCCTGGAGAAGGAGAAGGTAAGAGAGAGAGCAACCAGATGAAGTGAGAGAGAGAGAGCACAAGAGGAAGAAGGAGACGACAGGGTGCGAAGGTCGACCCAGAGGGACGACATGCTCGTTGCTGGCCTTCGGGAGGAGCTCGACTCCCTGCATCAACAAGGAGAGCGGAGAGGCTGCGGGATGAAGGAGGACGGCGAGCGGCTCCTGGCGATGCAGGAGCGACAACAGGGCGAGCGGCTGGGCGGCGAGCCTCCTGGATCCGCGCGACGAGGAGGAAGACGTGGCGCGGGCGAGAAGATGGCGCGGCGGCGGAGCTTGTTCTTCCTGGCGATCGACGGGCATACGAAGGCCAAGAACTTGGCGGAGCGGGGGTTTCCGAGGCAAGGAGGTAGGCACGCGTGCGTTCGAAGCAGAGAAGGCCGATGGCGTCGGAGATCTGCTCCAGCGAGCTGGCCGGAGCTCGGGCGGCTGCAGGAGAGGAGCGACGGGCAGAGGAGCTCGGGCTCGTGCAGTATTTGGGCGGCGATGGTGGTTGGACAGCACGGGAAAACAAAGAGAAGGAGGCTGCGAGGGGATTGGGCACTGGATAGCTGCAACGATCTGGTTGGGTGGAGATGGATCTGGAGGGATCCCGAGGTGGAAGAGGACTGGCGGCGGCGGCTGGGAGGATGGGACAAGGCTACTAATTTTTAGGGTTGGTCTGCTTATATAGCAAAAGAATTTTAGGAAGGGGCTAGAATGACCCTCCGATCGTAATCGGACGGCTGAGAAAAATATAGGTTAGGATGTTCAATTAAGAAAACGGAGATGTTTTGTAGATATTTGGGGATGACCCGAACCCCTCGGTCATGACAGCCTGGGTCGGGTCCGGGAGAAGTTTTCGGACTAGGTTGTGGAGGTGATCGGTGGCTGTGCAGAGAGGCTCAAACGGTCAGACAACAAATGAACGGTTGCTCTTGAAAGGGATAACAAAGGCAAGGGGGGAACGTGGCAACTACGAACGGATGCAATCTTTATGAAAACATGCAGATGCAATGCACATGATGCTATGAGATGAAATGCATGACATGAACAAAATGCAAAAAAAAAGACAAAACCCAACCACAAAGGAAATATCATATCGCATCTCCGGAAAAGGCAAGAGTTGGAGTTACGAATATGGAAAGTTGTATCCGGGGCGTTACAACACTCCACCACTACAAGAGGATCTTGTCCCGAGATCTAGGATGGCACCGGAGGGAAAAGGAAGAGGAAGAGAAGAAGTAAAACTAAGTTGCTTCTTCGACAAACGAGTGAAACCACGAACCTTGAGAGGTTGAAAAGTTGAAAGAAAGAACACAACGGAGTTGAACACAATTGAGAGAATTCCAGTAGAAAAGAGAAACAAGGAACACCATGTTAACGTTGGAGGTTGCAAAGCTATGAATGACGAGCACAATGGGCAAGAAGGAATTGAAACCACTCTGGTTAAAACGAGATAAGAATGAATAAGAATGATATAATTTGGACAGCATTCCGACTGAAAATAGAAGGAATTGAACATGAATTTGACAAGATGAGAGGATACTTGATGAGATCAACAACACACTACCTCTGGAACTATGGAAAGAATGGCACAAGGGGTAAGAAAGATTTCAGACAGCTCGCCGGTTGAGGAAGGAGGCAAAACTTGATAAGATGAGAGAACTCGAATGAAAACACGACACCCCGGCTAAACAGAGAAGCAAGGAGAAGAACATGATCTTGACAAAACAAGATGATGGGTCGAAGAGAGCAACATCACAATGCCCCCGGAAGAAATAATAGAAGATAGACCACTGGAATAAAAGAATGGAGAAGAAAATGCCAACTTCTGGCACAAATGAGCTTGGAAAGAACCCTTCCAAAAAGGTTATAACGGAGTTGATGGAAAACCAACAACGAAACGATTAAGCTTGTAGTGGGCTTATGGAAAACTTCTCAAAATTATGAGGTGACAACCGGCCACTAACGGGAACAATTGCTTGCTTGAGATCAACGAAGAGATAAAAAACCTCTTTCACCGAGAAGGATATGGAGAAAGCTTGGATCATTGATAAGCACCACAAATAGCAACATTCTCAAAGGAAGGCTTTAGGTGAAATATAACCCAAGATAACTCCAATGAAGAGATTGACTGGTTGCAAAGGCTCTCCTGGACGAAGAGAAAATGATGGGTTTAAATATCTCATTCTTAACAACTTGTGAACCTTGAAACATGAAGGAACATTTTCAAGAATGACATAACACCACCTCAAAAGATAATGGAGAAGAATTGCAGTTTAGAACGCAAGATGAAGAGTGGTTGAGCTCCTCCAATAAGAGTTTTGGCGAACACTTTGAGAAGGAATTAAATCCTTGATGAACCACCATGTATAGCCTCCATGAAGAACTCCCGTAAAAAGAGGATGATAGAAAGAAAAGAGAAGGCTAAAGAACAAGGTGAAGCCTTGCGGTGATTTAGATGGAGGTTCCGACGAAATGACCGAGGAAATTTGAACTCCGGAAAAGAAAAGATGAAAACACTTGGAACTAGAATTTATTCCTCAAGAACAAACTCTGAAGAAAAAGGATTACTCACTTTGAGGAAATAAGAATAAGATTTATTGTATACTTATCCTTCATCAAACTAAATTGATGACAAGCAATGGATTTTTGCATACTACTTATTCTTCTTGAAAAGGATTGAGAAGTGACATATCGCAAACTTGAGAAAGCCTTCATGAACCACCGGTAGGATTGAAAAGAACGAATGAATTAATATGATAACAAAGGAAAAAGTATTTGAAGGAACCACCGTAAGAATTCGAAAATGACTGATGAAAGAGAATGAATCACCGGGAAGAATTAGTGATAGAGGCAAAGGTGTCCTGTCTTTCGATGAGATGATGGATTTCGCTTTGGTGGAAGTCGACTATGACCATCCGACTACGAACGTGCGAGGACGTCGCGCCTTAGCAATCGCTAAACCAACTCCGAGAGGTTATTGACCACGCCGGAGCACGATCAACCTGACCACGAGGGTCTGTTTCCTGCGAGCAAACGAAGAACAAGCAAGAAACTGAGATTGCAATCTGGATATTGCGAATATAAGATGAAAGCTTTATTGATCAAGGTGGGGTTCTGTGACGCCTTTGTCTGGTCGTTGAACACAAACAAAGTACGCGAAGTTGCAACTATGGCGAACTTTAATCTAAACAAAACCCAAAGTCTAAACGGTGCCCTAAGGGCTGTATATATTGAGGAAGAGAGGGGGAATTTCGTGGCCCTTGGTGGAGGGGTCCGAAATCAACCCTATCTCTTGTTTCCCCACACATACGGACTCTAAAAATAGCCTATACTAATGTATTTCGAAATTACATGGGCCTGGCCCAATAAAAAGGTGACGCAGCACCTATAATAGCCTCTAGACGAAATTTATGAAGTGGCATCTTGTATATTTCGTCCAAGGCTTCATGCACTCGTTATGGTGGCTTCAAAGACCTGAAATCATCACTCGTAACTCCGTTCTTGTTCCCCTTGCGCATGCCATCATCTCCTTGCTTTCTCTTGCTCCAATGTTCATCCTTCTCCAAGCTAGGCCCTTCATTTGTAAGCAAAACAAATGTATCCAATTTAGGCAGCATCATGTTCTCATGAACATTAGAATCATTACCAAGAAATGAAAGTACCTGGTAATTTAGTTGGCGTGCGCGAGATCTAGTAATTGGTCCAGTATGTATAGCAGCAGGGGCTGTGGGTGTAACAATGGTATTGATGTCCTCATCATCCTCCCCTTCTTGAAATGAAGTCGTCCTCGATGGAAGTTCATCTTCCTCACCCAAATAAGGCTTCAAATCTGCAATGTTAAAAGTGGGACTAACCCCAAAATCTGCAGGCAGCTCAAGTTTGTATGCATTATCATTTATTTTCTCTAACACCTTAAAGGGACCATCAGCACGTGGCATTTGCTTTGATTTGCGCAAATCAGGAAATCTATCTTTACGCAAATGTAACCAAACAAGATCTCCAGGTGCAAACACAACATGTTTTCTACCCTTATCTCCAACAAGTTTATATTTAGCATTCATACACTCAATGTTTTCCTTAGTTAACTCATGCATTTTTAAAACCAATTCAACACGTTGTTTAGCATCAAAATTAACCTTCTCCGAAGATGGAAGAGGCAACAAATCAATAGGTGCACGAGGTAGGAAACCATACACAACTTTAAAAGGGCACATCTTAGTAGTAGAATGCAATGAACGATTATAAGCAAATTCATTGTGAGGCAAGCATCCTCCCACATTTTCTTATTATTCTTCAAAACAACTCTAAGCATAGTAGACAAAGTTCTATTGACTACTTCAGTTTGTCCATCAGTTTGGGGGTGACAAGTAGTACTAAAAAGCAGTTTAGTCCCCAACTTAGCCCATAAACATCTCCAAAAGTGGATAAGAAATTTAGTATCACGATCTGAAACAATAGTATTTGGCACACCATGCAAGCGAATAATTTCACGAAAGAACAAATCAGCAACATTAACGACATCATCGCTTTTATGACATTGTATAAAGTGTGCCATTTTCGAGAATCTATCCACGACAACAAATATGCTATCCCTCCCCTTCTTTGTTCGACGTAAACCTAAAACAAAGTCCATAGATATATCCTCCCAAGGAACACTAGGTACAGGCAAAGGCATATATAAACCATGAGTATTGAGTCGTGACTTAGCTTTTTGACATGTAGTGCAGCGAGCAATAAAACGCTCGACATCCCGTCTCATCTTTGGCCAAAAGAAATGTGTAGCAGGTACGTCCTCCGTCTTATTCAGGCCAAAGTGTCCCATTAATCCTCCTCCATGCGCCTCCTGCAACAACAAAAGACGAACGGAGCTAGCTGGAATGCATAGCTTGTTAGCATGAAACACAAATCCATCGTTAACGATAAACTTGTTCCACATTCTTCCTTCTTTACAATTCTGCATTACATCTTTAAAATCAGCATCATGCACATATTGATCTTTGATGGTCTCCAAACCAAATATTTTGAAGTCAAGTTGTGAAAGCTTAGTATAGCGACGAGACAATGCATCAGCAATAACATTTTCTTTTCCCTTCTTGTGTTTAATGACATCAAGGAAAGTCTCAATGAATTCAACCCGTTTAGCATGTCTACGATTCAATTTAGCTTGACTTCTAATATGTTTCAAAGATTCATGATCAGAATGTATAACAAATTCTTTGGGCCATAAATAATGTTGCCATGTTTCTAAAGTCGGAACAAGAGCATATAATTCTTTATCATAAGTAGAATAATTCAGACTAGGCCCACTCAATTATTCAGAAAAGTATGCAACAGGTTTGCCATCTTGTAATAACACACCTCCTAATCCAATTCCACTAGCATCACATTCAAGCTCAAAAGTCTTATTAAAATCAGGAAGTTGGAGTAAAGGAGCATGTGTCAACTTATCTTTCAATACCGTGAAGGCTTCTTCCTGTGCGGTACCCCACAGAAAAGGCACATCTTTCTTTGTAAGCTCATTGAGAGGTGCAGCAATGGCGCTGAAATCTCTCACAAAACGCCTATAGAATCCAGCGAGGCCAAGAAAACTCCTCACTTGTGTGACTGTTTTGGGCTGCGACCAACTCTCAATAGCTTCAATCTTGGCTTTATCAACTTCAATTCCCTGTGGAGTAACAACATAGCCAAGAAAAGATACTCGGTCGGTGCAAAAGGTGCACTTCCCAAGGTTACCAAACAAACGTGCGTCACGTAGAGCAATAAAAACAGCACGTAAATGTTCCAAATGTTCTTCCAAAGATCTGCTATAAATCAATATGTCATCAAAGTAAACTACCACAAATCGTCCAATGAAAGCACGTAAAACTTCGTTCATTAATCTCATGAAAGTACTAGGTGCATTAGTTAACCCAAAAGGCATGACTAACCACTCATATAATCCAAACTTAGTTTTAAATGCTGTTTTCCATTCATCTCCCAATTTCATATGAATTTGATGGTATCCACTACGCAAATCAACTTTGGAGAATATTGTAGAGCCACTCAATTCATCAAGCATATCATCTAGCCTAGGAATAGGATGACGATAACGAATAGTAATATTATTAATGCCTCTACAATCAACACACATACGTGATGTACCATCCTTTTTCGGCACTAGAATAATAGGAACAGCACAAGGACTAAGGGATTCACGTATATAACCTTTGTCGAGAAGCTCTTGTACTTGATGCATAATCTCCTTCGTCTCCTCTGGATTGGTACAATATGGTGCACGGTTTGGCAGTGAAGCACCGGGAATTAAGTCAATCTGATGCTCAATCCCTCGAATAGGCGGTAATCCCGGTGGCACGTCTTGTGGAAAGACGTCAGCGAACTCCTGCAAAATGTTAGTGATAGCAGGAGGCAAAGAGGAAGGCACGTCCTCGAATGAAAATAATGCCTCTTTGCACACAAAAGCATAGCAAACAGATTTGCTGAAATCTAGCTCATCAATATCAGATTTGGTGACAAACATGCACTTTTCAATTTAATTTCAGAAGCAACACTAAATGGTTTATTATTAGGCTTCATTTGTTGCTCAAATTCTTTTGCCACAATCTGATTTTCACTCTTATTCATCTCTTGTTTTGCTTTATTAGCTCTATTAATATCATCTTTCAAAATGGAATCAGGAGTCATAGGAAGCAAAGTAATATTTTTATCCTTATGAACAAGAGTATAGTGATTGTTTCTACCATGGTGTACAGAATTTTTATCAAATTGCCATGGTCTACCAAGTAATAAAGAACATGCTTGCATAGGTACCACATCACAATCAACATAATCAGCATATGTAGAGATACTAAAATGCACACGAACAGTACGTGTTACCTTAACCTTGCCGCTGTTGTTGAACCATTGGATGTAGTAAGGATGTGGATGTGGTCTTGTGGTGAGAGAAAGCTTCTCCACCATCTCCATGCTAGCCAAGTTGTTGCAGCTCCCTCCGTCTATGATGACGCGCACAGAACGTTCCTTCACAACTCCCTTGGTATGGAACAAATTGTGCCTCTGATTTTGCTCAGCTTGTGTGACCTGCACACTCAAAACACGTTGAGCAACTGAACATTCATACCTGTCAGCGTCTTCAGGAGCCATGTATTGCGTCTCATGATCAGAATCATCTCCACCATGTTCTTCACATGTAATAAGAGCCAAAGTCTCCTCATCATACTCACTAGCAGACTCATACCCACCATCCTCGGTAGCAATCATCACACGCTGAGATTTGCATTCTCTCGCATAATGACCTCCTCCCTTACAACGACGACAAATAATATCACTTGTGTGCCTTGTTCATGCCATGGAAGAAGAAGAACTCTGTGTAGGCTCAGCAGGTGCGCTCTTGGCAGATAATGGAGGTTGTGCCTGTTTTCTTGTATCACGGCTGGAGGAGGCACCTGATTGAGGTGCTGGTGCAGTTGAAGTAGAAGATGCACACGGTGTCCATGATGAAGGTCGGCCTACAGAAAAGTTGGTTCGCGCCAATGCTTGTCGATCCTGCACTTCACGTTCAGGTTTACAAGCAAGATGGAATAAACGAGTGATATTAGTATACTCCTTATAGTCTAGAATGGTCTGAATCTCTCTATTTAATCCTCTCAGAAAATGTGCAAGCATAGCTTCATTCTCCTCAACAATACCACATCTAATCATGCCAGTTTGTAATTCCTGATAATATTCTTCTACAGAATTTTTCCCTTGTCTTAAACGCTACAATTTTTGAAGCAATTCGCGTTGATAATATGGTGGAACCCAACGCGTATGCCTAGCAGTTTTCAAAGCAGTCCAAGTAGTTGGAATAGGATGTAATCTACAATGTTCAGACCACCATACACATGCAAAACTAGTGAAAGCACAAACAGCAGCAGCAACCTGTCTCTCCTCAGGATATTGTAAACATGTAAATCGTTGTTCAATTTCTAACTCCCAAGTAAGATATATATCAGGAACATATCTACCCTCAAATGGTGGAATATTCAATTTCAGTTTAGGAATATGGACATCATCTCGTACCTGAGGTGGTGGTGCAGGCCTACCATTGCGAATATTTGCATGTGGACGACCTGGTGGGTGTGGTGCAGGTGGTTGCACGTAGCTCTGATTTTGATCAACCTCATCCTCGTAATCTCCCACGTAATCATCCTCCTCTGCATCAGTAGCAGGAGCCACAGAAGTATCAACAGCAGCACCAACAGTTTGGCGAAACGCAAGAGGGACACGGCTCGCTCGGCGGAGGTCTGTTTCGCGATGTGGAGGTAGTCGTTGTTGTTGTTGTTGGAGAGGTGTGTTAGGTGCAGCCGGCGGTGGTTGTGGAAAACGCGCGAGCAATTCATTAAACTTGCTATCAAGCTTTGTTACGAACGTCTTCTCAATGCCATCTATCTTCTGCATGGCCTCGTCAAATCCGTTTAGCACATCTTGCGCCTGTCCACTCATCATTTGCTGAAATTTATCATGTAGCTGTTTGTTCGTCAGGTTCTCCCAATCAGTCTCATTGGCTTGTGATCCTGGCATGGTTAGCAGCAATAGAAACACAAAATAATATGATTCTACAGACTACTAGGAAGTGGTGGTGGTGGTGGTGTGTCACAAATCCTTCAAGCGAATCTCAAATTCTTACCAATTCTTACTCAGCAGAAGGTGGTGATCGGCAACCGTTGTAGTCAAAACTCTCAAAGCTTGGATAGAGCGATTACCAGGGAGAATCAAACGCACAATGTAGATGTATGTGGAGCTGGGAAGGCTTATAATATGGTAGCAAAAAGGGTCAGCAATAATCAATTCAGAGATGCAAAGTTGAATAAACGCTCAACGATGGTACTGTGCTAGTTCTAGGCTAGACTGTGCTAGAGACGCGAGCCTAGAACACTAACAAAATCACGGCGCCGCACGTAAGCAAGGGAAAAGCACACTCTGGAATTTTTTTTCGCTTTTTTTTGCGTAGCTCTTTTTTTTTGCGAAAAATCACTATAATGGCGAGTGTCTCAAAACTCTTCCCAGGTCAAACTGACAGGATGGGCATGAAATTTTTTTCGACCAATTTTTTTTTTACTGCCCGGACCCAAAAACTGGAAACGGGTCAAAAAAAACTTTCTATAACGGCAACCGTCTCAATACGCTTAGAAACACCTAAAAATAGGATAGCCAGAAAATTTTTTGACAAGGCGTTTTCGGAAATTTTTGGGCCTAAACGGAGGGTGGTTTCCGTACTCTTTTTTTTGAGTTGGAGTTACGAATATGGAAAGTTGTATCCGGGGCGTTACATCGGTCATCCATAGAGAAACATTTTGCAACCCCGCTAGCAATGTTCTCCTGGATGTGAGTTATACCTTTATCTCGCTTCTGGGCAGCTATGATCTGATCCGTAAGAGTAGGTTTCGCCACCAAGGTGGAAAGGAATCCTTGAGGAACAATGTCAAGGTTAAGCTTCCAAAATTCCTCATGGAGAAGTGGTTGACTTTGTTGTAACATCAGATTATTACAATAAGATTTACGACTTAGTGCATCAATGATGACATTGGCTTTTCCTGGGGTGTAAGTTATCCCTAAGTCATAATCTGAGATCAACTCGACCCAACGTCTTTGCCTGAGATTCAAATCCGGTTGGATGAATATATATTTCAGACTTTGGTGATCGGTGAAGATTTCGCAACGATTTCTGAGAAGGTAATGTCGCCAGGTTTTGAGTGCATGGACTACAGCTGAAAACTCTAGATCATGTGTAGGATAAATTTCCTCATATGGATGCAACTGTCGTGAAGCACATGCAACTACATGACGATCTTGCATGAGTATGCAACCTAGTCCTTGTCGCAAGGCGTCGCAATAGATAACAATGTCCTTGGAGAAATCTGGTGGTACCAGTACGGGAGCAGATGTCAGGCGTCTTTTCAGTTCCTTAAAACTATGCTCGCACTGTAGGGTCCACTTGAACTTTTTATCTTTCTTGAGGAGTTCAGTTAGAGGTTTAGCAACTTTGGAAAAGTTCTCGACAAAGCAGCGACAATAGCTCACTAAGCCAAGGAAGCTCCGAACTTGCTTAACCGATTCAGGTGGAGTCCAATTAAGAATGGCTTAAAATTGATCGGGATCAACAGCAATACCCTTACCAGAGATTACATGGCCTAGATAGGTCACTTCTGGCAACCAAAATTCACATTTAGAGAATTTGGCATAGCGATGCTCTCAAAGTTTCATCAACACTTGCCTTAGATTCTTGGCATGTTCTTCCTCATTCTTGGAGTAGATGAGTATATCATCGAGGTAAACCACGACGAACTTATCCAAATACTCATCAAGTTCATCAACCGAGAGAAAGTGGCTGGGGCATTGGTTAAACCGAAGGACATGACGGTGTACTCATATTGGCCATAACGAGTAACAAAGGCTGTTTTGGAGTGTCCACGTTCTTGATTTGATTTGATGGTAGCCCAACCTCAAATCCATCTTAGAAAAGACCGAGGATCCAGCGAGCTGATCATACAGGTCGTTGATCCTGGGGAGCGGATACTTGTTCTTTATGGTAACCAAGTTGACGGGTCGATAATCTACAACCATCCGATCCATACCATCCTTCTTCTTGACGAAGAGGACGGGACAAGCCCATGGAGAAGAACTAGGACGGATGAAACCCTTTTTCAAGGACTCATCGAGTTGTTTCTTAAGCTTAGCTAGTTCTAGTGGTGCCATCTTATAGGGTCTAATAGAGATTGGGACAGTTCCTGGAATAAGATCCATCATGAACTCGACATCCCTGTCAGGTGGAACACCTGGCAGTTCTTCTGGAAAGGCATCCGGAAAGTCACGGACTACCGGAATGTCTTCGAGGTCTGGCAAAGGTCTGGCATTAAGGGAGTAGAGCTGTCGCTTAGCTACTCGGGTCAAGACATTGACTACCTTGCCCGATGGATGTGTAAGTTGAACAGTCCTAGAGAAGCAATCAATCTTGGCATGATGGGCTGACATCCAGTCCATACCCAAGATGTTATTAATGTCCAAGGATTTGAGAGCTATCAAACAAGCAAGGAAAACAAGTCTATCAACATGAATTTCATTCCCATGGCTCACTCTAGAAGTTTGCCATTTGGATCCCGGGGTTTGAATTATCATGGAAGTGGGCATATCACAAAATGCGGTGTTATGCAAACGAGCATAGCTCTCAGATATAAATGATTGAGATGCTCCAGTTGAGGGAGTCCTGGATTAAGGGGTCCTCGGACAGCCAGACTATATACGTTGGCCGGACTGTTGGACTGTGAAGATACAAGATTGAAGACTTCGTCCCGTGTCTGGATGGGACTCTCCTTTGCGTGGAAGGCAAGCTTGGATATTCGGATATGTTGATTTCCTTCTTTGTAACCGACTCTATGTAACCCTAGCCCCCTCAGGTGTCTATATAAACCGGAGGGTTTAGTCCGTAGGACAAGAACAATCATAATCATAAGCTAGCTTCTAGGGTTTATACTCTACGATCTCGTGGTAGATCAACTCTTGTAATACTCATATCATCAAGATCAATCAAGCAGGAAGTAGGGTATTACCTCCATCGAGAGGGCCCAAACTTGGGTAAAACATCGTGTCCCCTGCCTCCTGTTACCATTAGCCTTAGACGCACAGTTCGGGCCCCCCTACCCGAGATCCGCCGGTTTTGACACTAACATTGGTGCTTTCATTGAGAGTTCCACTGTGCCGTCGCTGTAAGGCTTGATGGCCCCTTTGATCATCTTCAACGATGCAGTCCAGGGGGAGGTCTTCCTTCCTCGACAGATCTTCGTATTCGGCGGCTTCGTACTGCGGGCCAACTCGCTTGGCCATCTGGAGCAGATCGATAGCTACGCCCCTGGCCATCAGTTCAGGTTTGAAAGCTTAAACTATACTGCCGACATCCGCGGAGACTTGATTGTCGATGGATTCGAGCCCATGCCAGGCATGCCGAACGGTCATGATGGGCATGACTTTAATCTGCCGTCGGACAGTGTTCGGGAGATCGCACCTGCGGTGGTGCTGGGAATCAATCCGGAGCAGATCGTGCCCCCTGAGGGCGGGTGGATGGACCCTGTCACGGAGGTCGCATACTCATCGGCGTTGGAGCCAAACATTGAACCCTCCTCCTGTGAGGGTGGTGTCATCGGACCCCCGGACTTGTCTCCGGCTGCAGGATCCGAACCGCGTGCATCCGTGCCTATCGAATTAGATTGGGCACTCGTCATGGAGTTCACCGCCGCGGATATTTTTCACCACTCACCCTTGGGTGATGTGCTGAACTCATTAAGGTCTCTGTCCTTGTCAGGAGATTCTTGGCCGAACTATGTCCGGCTCGAGTGGGAAGCGGACGACGAAGAAATTCATCGCCCACCTACCGCCCACTTTATAGCCACGGTCGATGACTTAACCGACGTGCTTGACTTCGACTCCGAAGACATTGACGGTATGGACGACGATACAGGAGAAGAACAGGAACCACCGCCTATAGGGCGCTAGACAGCCACCTCATCATATGATATTTATATGGTGGACACCCCTAAAGAAAACAATGGCGATGAGGCAACGGAAGATAACCCCTTGGGGAAGCAATCTAGACACCGGCTTCATCAGCACCGCTCCAAGCCCCGCCATAGCAAAAATAGTGATACCAGCACAAGAGATAACGATCCAGATGGTGCCGATGAAGATAATCGTGCCCAGCCAGGCTTCGAGCAGGCCGAGCAGGAGGATGAGCAAGCTAGCCCTAAAGAACAGGAAACTGATGGAGAATCAGAGGACGATAATTACATGCCTCTCTCCGAAGACGTAGTGAGCCTTGGCGACGAAGAATTCATCGTGTCGGAGGATCCCGTCGAGCAGGAGCGCTTCAAACGTCGGCCTATAGCAACTGCAAAAAGCCTGAGGAAAAAGCATCAACAGCTTCAAGTTGATCATGATCTGCTAACTGACAGATGGACCGAGGTCCTGGCTGTCGAGGAATACGGACTCGAGCGCCCTAGCAAAAGCTACCCAAATCACAGACTGCTACCTCAACTCGAGGAGGAGGCTTTAAAGCCCACGCAACCAGCGCATGATGCGGCTGACCGGCCATCCCGTGGCCACGACAAAGCGGCGTACCAGCCCGAAGTCCAGACCGCACCCCGTCGCCAATCAAACAATCATACCAAGGCCCGGGGCTATACGAAGGACCTAGGAGATGTATTGGAAAACAAAGCAGGACAGTCAAGATCGATCGACGGATCACGGGGGCGCGCCACAAGATGTGACGATGATCGTCAGGCCGGATACAATAAACCAAAATCCGGCCGGGCCGAATAAAATAGACCAGATTCATTTGAACTGCGTCGGGATGTAGCCCGGCATAGAGGCGCCGCACACCCCCTATGCTTCACTGATGAAGTTATGGATCACGAATTCCTGGAAGTGTTTAAACCTGTAAACATTGAATCATATGATGGCACAACAGACCCCACGGTATGGATCGAAGATTTTCTTCTCCACATCCACATGGCCCGCGGTGATGACTTACATGCCATAAAGTACCTACCACTTAAGCTCAAAGGACCGGCTCAGCATTAGCTGAATAGCCTGCCAGCAAGCTCCATCTGCAGTTGGGAGGATCTGGAAGATGCATTCCTCGATAACTTCCAGGGCACTTATGTGCGACCATCGGATGCTGATGACCTAAGTCACATAACCCATCAGCCCGGAGAGTCAGCCAGGAAATTCTGGACTCGGTTCCTAACTAAAAAGAACCAAATTGTCGACTGTCCGTATGCCGAGGCCTTAGCGGCCTTCAGGAACAACATCCGCAACGAATGGCTCGCCCGACATCTCGGTCAAGAGAAGCCAAAGTCCATGGCAGCCCTCACGACACTCATGACCGGCTTCTGCGCGGGCGAGCATAGCTGACTAGCTCATAGCAACATCACACCCAAAAACTCAAGCGATTCAAACGTTAAGGATAGCAAGGGCAAGCCGCGACGGAATAGACATAAGCGTCGCAATAATGGCGACAACACCGAAGACACGACAATCAATGCCGGATTCAGATGCTTGAAATCCGGACAACGGAAAAAGCCATTCAAAAGAAACAGTCCGGGCTCATCCAGTTTGGACTGCATACTCGATCGCTCATGTCAAATTCACGACACCCTCGATAAACCAGCCAACCACACCAACAGGGAATGCTGCGTGTTTAAATAGGCCGGCAAGTTGAATGCCAAAAACAAGGAAAAGAGGCTGCATAGCGACGACGACGAGGAGCCCCAGCCGCCGAACACGGGAGGACAAAAGAAATTCCCTCCCCAAGTGAAAATAGTGAATATGATACACGCAACCCATATCCCCAATCGGGAACTGAAGCATGCACTAAGGGACGTCTATGCTATGGAGCCAGTCGCCCCAAAATTCAACGCATGGTCCTCTTGTCCGATCACTTTAGATCGCAGGGACCATCCTAGCAGTATCCGTCATGGCAGTTCGGCCGCATTGGTCCTTGACCCCATCATCGATGGATTCCATCTCACAGGAGTCCTCATGGATGGTGACAGCAGCCTAAACTTGCGATATCAGGATACAGTGTGCAAAATAGGGCATTGCCCCCTCAAGGATGAAGCCCACAAAAGCCGCCTTCAAGGGTGTCATACCCGGTGTGGAGGCCTGTTGTACGGGCTCAATCACACTGGAAGTGGTCTTCGGATCTCCGGACAATTTCTGAAGTGAGGAGTTAATCTTGGACATCGTCCCCTTCCACAGCGGCTATCACGCACTGCTTGGACGAACTGCATTCGCCAAATTCAATGCGGTACCGCATTATGCATACCTCAAGCTCAAAATGCTAGGACCTCGGGGGGTTATCACAGTTAATGGAGACACAGAGCGCTCGCTCTGCACGGAGGAGCACACTGCGGCCCTTGCGGCGGAAGTACAAAACAACCTTCTTAGGTAAACAGCCAACTCGGCAATAAAGAACCCGGATACCGTCAAGCGAGTCCGGAGTACTCCGCAACAGGATCATCCGGCACGTCCAGAGCTCGACTAGCAATCCGGCCTCCGCCCTAGTCCCAGTCAAGCGGCGAAATCTATGCCGCGTGTACACAACTACGCACTTAAAATATCCTAGGCATAGGTGGAGGCACGGCCATAACATGGTCCACAATGTGGTTCGACCGCCCCAGGACACACGCATTCTTGCACCCCTTTTTATTTCAGGTCCCTATCTTCAGGAGGCTCTTCTAAAAGATCGGCTATCGGACACATAGCAGGACGGACACACCAGGAGGACAAGAAGCTTTCGCATACGAGGGAATCCTCAGGTGGTCTCTGATAACGATCGTCATACCTGTTTTACATACCCGCATACCGCCCGCTCCTGGTCAGGATGTGTCAAAAAGTCCTTATGCTTATCGCACTACTTGTATATGTACGCTTTGACGTATCATTTGAATAACAAGGGAAAATAGTATACAGCGTCAGCTTGCTATTAAAGTTTATTTGCCCCTTTTTCTTTAATGCTTATTTATTATACTCATGCATTTTGGCACGACCTGTTTGCCAGGTGCTTCAGTACCCCATAACCTGGCAAGACAAGTCCGAATGAAGACTTCGTCCCGTGTCCAGATGGGACTCTCCTTTGCATGGAAGGCAAGCTTGGATATTCAGATATGTAGATTTCCTTCTCTGTAACCGACTCTGTGTAACGCTAGCCCCCTCCGGTGTCTATATAAACCGGAGGGTTTAGTCTGTAGGACAAGAACAATCATAATCATAGGCTAGCTTCTAGGGTTTAGCCTCTATGATCTCGTGGTAGATCAAATCTTATAATACTCATATCATCAAGATCAATCAAGCAGGAAGTAGGGTATTACCTCCATCGAGAGGGCCCGAACCTGGGTAAAACATCATGTACCCTGCCTCCTGTTACCATTAGCCTTAGACACATAGTTCGGGACCCCCTACCCGAGATCTGCCGGTTTTGACACCGACACCAGTATCGAAAAGAACAGATGCCGGATGACAATTAACAAGGAGTCTACCAAGAACGACATTGGGATCATCCTGAGCCTCTTCAGCTGAGACACAGTTCACATGGCCACGTGCAGTGGTGGCCGGCTTGGTGTAGTACGCCTCCCTGTTGGCTTGCCACGGCCAACAGGATTTTCGGACTGGTTGGGGTTGAGGTTGATCTGGGGACACTCTCGCATGTAGTGACCCGGTTCTCCACACTTCAAGCATGTCACAGTACTGGTGCGTGGGGGAGCATTGGCGGTTGATCCACCATAAGACTTGGGCGGTGCATACTGCTGGGTTGGACGAGGCGCCTAATAGGATGGCCTCGGTGTGAACCTGGGTGGCAGAGCTATGTTAGGCACCCACACCCGGCGGTTCTGAGAGCCAGAACCGGATGAGGAACCAGTGTCATGGCCATGCTTACGTGTAGCTTCGAAGTCAATCTGCCCTATCTCAGCACTGATAGCCTTGTTCACTAGCTTCTGGGAGGAAGTGCACTCGTGCAGTCGGAGGTCATGGCGAAGCTCGGGACTAAGTCCCTTGCGGATCCTCGCCTGCTTCTTGGCATCGGTGGATACTTCTTCAGTTGCATAGCATTCTAAGTTTCCGAACTCTCTGATGTATGCATCCACGGTGAGTCTACCCTGGGTGGAGCTGCAGAACTCCTCCCGCTTGCGATCCATAAGACCTTCCGGAATGTGAGCTCACGGGAAGCCTCACTGAACTCTGCCCAAGTGGTAACCTGGCCAACTGGGTGCGTGGCCTCATAGTTCACCCACCAAAGGCTGGTGGGGCCTTCAAGATGATAAGCAGCTAAGTGACCTTGTCAGCTTCGGCTACGTGTGCAGAGCGTAGCTTGTGGGTGATGCTGCGGAGCCAGTCATCCGCGTCGAGGGGCTCGACGGAATGATGGAAGGTGGGTGGGTGCAACTTGATGAAATCACTGAGAGACACCAAGTCGTTCCTCTGGTGCTGTGCTGTGTTCTGCTCAATGCGTTCCAGCAAACAGTTGGTCTCACGTTTGTTCCTCTCGGCCTCCAGCATGACCTCGGCCAAGGAGGGAGGTTGAGGCAAATTCACATCTCTAACCCCACTGCCTTCAGCCTGCTCCGGGGCAGCAGGGTTGTTTCGGGTGTTGACCATCCTAGGAAAGACAAGACAACGGTTTACACAAGAATGACAAAATTCTGACATAGAGGTGCAGAATGTAATGGATGACTCGGAATGCAAGATGTTCATCCGTACGACATGGTAATACAGAAACTACCATATTTATACCATCGGTCATACACACCATACACGGGTTAGTACAAGACCAAGCTGAAGTACAACTTCGGTGAAAGGAAGATTACATTTCATTGGAGGCATTCCAAGCTCCTATACATTATATTTCTACACCTCCGAAATCTAGTACACACTAAGTCATATTCCACAAGACGTGCTTAACTGTGGAAATACAACTACTACATACTACTAGTGTCGTGATCCAGCTCAGTCGTCTCCGGCTTCGTAGTAGTCCTCATAGAGATCCCCCGCATAGCCTGGAAGCAGAACGTGCGGATCCGGGAACTCACGATCACGTCGGGCCTATGGACCATATGGACTCGGATGAGGCCTCGGCCCCACAAAGGGTGGAAGACGGCACCCACGTGGAGGCGTAATACCTCCAACATCTGGATAATCCATGCGAGCTAGAAGATGAGTGCAGGCGGGGTACAAATCCCGCATATCCAAGTAACTCGTCCTGGCACGTGTTGTACAGCTCCATGCGTAAGGCACGGTTCTCTCGGTCTCTCTCCTCTAACATCTCAGTGGTGGTGCGGAGTCGTGGCTCCTCCTAAGAAGCATCGGCATAAAGCCCAGTGTAATAGCCCTCCTGGCTAGTGTGTGCCGCCGGCAGATAGCGGAACTCTATATCCTGAAGTGATGCATACCCAGATCAAATGATGGAGATCATAGAGTAGGCAGCATCTTGCTGGGACATCTCCATGATGATACCAAGCCCATAGGACCAGTGCAGAGGCTCGGTAGCTCTGGGATAAGAAGGGAAGATCCTCACGGTGCAGATAAACTGACTCTGATTGAAGTCGTGAAAGTGCTCTTCGACGGTATATTCAGGATACCATCTGTAGCCCGTCTGAGTCATCACTCGTACTAACATGGCCGTGTGCCCGGGCACGTCAATGCATCGGGTCAGTCGTACCACCTGGTGAATAGTGCGAGAAGACATCTGAAACACCAAATAATGCAAAGGCATTAGAATTTCTGACAGAAATTGGACAACATAATGGCTGTAAATGCTCAAAAAGGATTTTGAGACACTTTGCAAAAGATTGCATAAACACTCAACAACATCATATCAAGGTTCTAGATCCAACTAACCACATACTAAAATAGTAGAACTGAACTGGGGCTTGTAACCATCAATCATATAAGTTACTACAAATTAGTAACATGTGAACCAGATAGAGAGAAGAGATCCTAGTCCTTAACCCCCGTGGAAACAATGGACTGACTCAGATCAGAATGCCATGAGGTAAGGGAGTAAAAAGAGCCTTACGTTCCATCCCACAATCAACTCCCCTACATATAACTAAAGCATTTCTTGACTCGACATCGACCAGTTTGGCTTGAAGAACTTACAGGCAGTCCGACTCTGATGCCAACGCTATCAGGACCCCGATTCTATGCCACACCGATCTAGCATGTAACACCTCATATCACTTTGCGGCCTCACGCACGGTATTCCCATGGGTGACGCCTTACCAGGCCCTAGACCGTTTGCGCCTTTTGGCTCACGTATATGATAGTGTCGCTAGCATCCATATGACAAATAGCCCGGGCTGACATGGCTAGTCGTGAACCCAAAGTGGCACTAACTTACAGGGACATGCATACATGACCCGACAACGAATGTGTCGATCAACATCGAATGAATCCCAAGTCGTAGAAAGCTACAAGGACTTAAAGGATCATCGTGTGACATTTCCCCAAAGGGACCGACATAGGAACAAACAAGGAAACATGCTGGCCATCCTAAGTGTTCCGGAGCAGTAGCAAGCTACCATGGCTCAGTGGAAGCACTAGGAGAAATTTCCCGGTAAGAGAGGCCACCAAGGATAAACAACTAGATAGTCAGATCCCAGACATACCAAGCATTTCAAACACACACACAATATGCTTGATATGTGCAAATACAACATGGCATCAGAACAAAACTCTACAACTCAAGTACTTTATTTAAAGGCTCCAGAGAGCCATACATATCATTCATACAGATAGGGGTCACATGACCCAGCATTCAAGTCATACAAGCATACAAGCCGTAAGCAGAAGCAACATGTCTGGGTACAGACATCTAGAAAGTAAAAAGGCTTGAAGAAGCCTAACTATCCTACAAGGGTCCACCATGTGCTCAAGATCACCACCTGGGCCTCCGGCTACTCGTCGACATCAAGGTCTACGTAGAACCCATCAGAAGGGGTTGTAGCATCTTCTGAAATTGTAATTAAGCAAACATGAGTACAAAGGTACTCAACAAGACTTACATCAGATCCTACATACATGCACATTATCAACAAAGGGATGGTGGGGTTATTGCAGCAAGCCAGCTTTGACTCTTGGCTAAACTATCTTACAACACTCCAACTTGTATTTGTTTTGCACATTCGAGTCCACTACACACCACTCAATACACTACCGAGGATCCACGTCCATCATCCTACGGAAGGGCCATCCACGGTACGCACACTTGTCTTGAGGATTTTAGTAGTTTCCATTTACTTGTCTATGAATTGTATAGGCAACCTAGTAGTCCTTTACCACGGATGCGGCTATTCGAGTTAATGATGTTAACCCTGCAGGGGTGTACTTCTTCATACATGTTTCCACCACTTAGCGTCTGCACACGACATGTGCTTGGCAAACTTTGAGCGAGAGCCGATGTGGGTGTAGACCATGACCTACCTAAACACTTAAGTCTCTAGTCCAGGTTTATCGCCTATTCAGGTTCCATCCGCAGGGAGTCCGACCGAGGTTTCCATATATGACCCTGAACTATGTGTGCAGGGTTCCTGAGACACCAAACGTGCGCCCGGTACACCGTGCCACGTACCTGCCGCATCATAGCCCACCCCGAGGGTCAGCACTGCCCACGGCCTCCAGTATACTACAAACACCAGAAACTACTTGCAACTCCTGGACAGAGGACTAGGGTGGTTAAGAAGTCAAGTGGGGTCATATTTCAGGGCCCAATGCATGGTAGTAGCTGAATCTTAAATCACACATACAGATCTCACTGCTTAAGGATGGTTCCAATAAAACAATCCACCATGTACTCCTACATGGCATCTCATCGATACCTTTACCAAATCGTGTTCAACACATCACTCTCATTACCGACATGATCATTTCACTCTAGCCCATCACCCAGATGAACCAGACCTGACACGACTCTAAGCATAGCAGACATAGCAAGGTAGGAAACACAATCATGGCTCAATCAACTCCTACACATGCTAGTGGGTTTCATCTAGTTACTGTGGCAATGACAGGTCATGGAGAGGAAATGGGTTCAACTACTGTACCATGTAGCAGTTTGAAACGCTGTTGTCTTAAATGTAGAAAATAAGAGCAGGAGTGAGAACATGGGATTTTATCGATATGATCAAATGGGTGGTTGCTTGCCTGGCAGGTCCGTAGTCTAATACTGCTCTTCGTTCGGGTACTCACGGTATTCTTCCGGGGCAGAACTTACCGCAGAGAGCACCAACAACACAATCATTACCAAACAATGTGCAACAAAATGATGCATGCATGAGACATGGCAATATGAGTGTGTTGGGCTATTACAGTTATAACCAGATGAGTTTGAGCCATTTTGAACCAAAGATTCATAGTTCAAACTCATTTGTGATCTTATTTAGTGCTTTTTAATGTTTTGCACTAAACAGCAAGTTAACTTGTTTAAACATGCATGAAACTAGTACAGATGGATAGATTGGATTTTTCTGATCATTTTTCATATATAACACCTTGCATTTGGAGTTAGAGATTAATTTCTATGAATTTTTGAAGTTAGCACTATTTTCTAAAATTTCCTGAATAAGAATAAATCCAGAAAATGAGTTACCGCGTCAGCATTGCGTCAGCAGGTCAATTGTGGCGGTCCAGGTCAAACCTAACCAGTGGGACCCACTGGTCAGTGTCACTGTTAGTTAACTAACCTAATTCGGATTAGTTTAACACTAACCTAGGTTTGACTAACAGGCAGGGCCCACATGTCAGTGACTCAGGGGGGGGGGTCAAACTGGGCTGACTAGCCAGCGTTTAGCAGCCGGCAACGTCCAAACATGGCGGAGGGTGCGGGTTTCTCCCTCCGGCGACCAAATGGACGGTGGAGGCCACCTATGTGCAGCTGGGAGTGAGCCGCGTCGAGGGGTGGTGGTGGTTGAGCTCAAGGTCATCAGAAACAACGCCGGCAATGAGCTTTGCGACTACCGGAGTTCGGGTGAGGATGAACTCGTCAGTGCAGTGGTTCTGGAGGCACGAGGCCAGCTCCTACATGGCCTGCAGGGTGCGGTGAGGTCAATGGACAAGGTGACGTGGCCGTTGGGTGGCCGGAGCTACGTCAGCGATGAGCTCAGGCTGCGGCGCGTGCGGTGAAGCTTGTTGTAGTCGCTGCAGAGGACGACAGCGAGAACAGAGAGGATGGGAAGAGGCAGAAGCTCACGGTGTTCACGACAAGCTAGACGGTGAGGTCGGGGACGAGCTGTAGCAGTGGTGACGGCGAAGGGGATCTCTGGAAACATCGAGGTCGGGCGAGGCTATTGCGGTGGCTCCGGGGTGAATAAGCGCTTGGGGCTCGGTCTGCTCGATGGAGAGGATGGCGGTGGAGCTTCTTGACATGGGGAGGCGGCATGGAGACGACGGTGGCCACGTCTACGATGGCGGAAAGGCTGCGGCTGCGTCAGCCATGGTTGGGGAGAGCAAGAGAGAGGCGTTGGGGGAGAAGTGAGGTGTCTAGGGGGTCGGGGAAACAACATGGAGGACGTGGAGGCATCCAGAAGTGCGAGCGGCAAGCAGCTGGCGCCGTGGCGACCTCACGCGCACCAGCGTCAGCTCCCTGCCTGGCTGGCGGGGACGAAGCAGCTGGCTGGCACGGTCCAGCACAATGCTGGGCCGCCAGGTGGGCCGGCTGGTAGCTTTGGCCAGGTAAGCTTCTTTCCTTTTTATTTTGATTTTCTTTTATTTCCGCAGGTTTGTGGCTTTTCTAAAAATGCCTAAGCACTTCCAAAAATCATGCAACTGCTCATGTCCACTGTATAGGGTATATCCATGTCAGGACCCCGATGCTATGCCACACCGATCTAGCATGTAACACCTCATATCACTTTGCAGCCTCACGCACGGTATTCCCACGGGTGTCGCCTTACCATGGCCAAGACCATTTGTGCCTTTTGGCACACGTATATGATAGTGTCGCTAGCATCCATATGACAAAGAACCCGGGCTGACATGGCTAGTCGTGAACCCAAAGTGGCACTAACTTACAGGGACATGCATACATGACCCATCAATGAACGTGTCAGTCATTAGCGAGTGAATCCAGGCTGTAGCAGCTGGGCTATCAGGACTCTGGAGAATCTGGGCTGTAGCAGGCTAACAGGACTCCTGTAGACACCGCGTGACATTTCTCCGAAGGGACAGACACACGAATGAAGAAGGACACATGCCGGCCAACCTAAGTGTTCCGGAGCAGTAGCAAGCTACCATGGCTCAGTGGAAGCACTAGGAGACATTTCCCGGTAAGAGAGGCTACCAAGGATAAACAACTGGATATTCAGATCCCACACATACCAAGCATTTCAATAACATACACACAATATGCTCGATATGCACAAATACAACATGGCATCATAACATAACTTTACAACTCAAGTATTTTATTCAATAAGCTCTTAGGAGTGAGATATTACAAACATGGGTCTCATGACCCAACGTTCAGAGCATACAAGTCAAAGCACATGCAGAAGCTCAACATGTCTGAGTACATGCATCTACAAATGAAAAAGGCTGAGAAGCTTGACTATCTACCAGATCCTGCCGAGGGCACAAGATCGTAGCTGAGGTAACAAGCTAAACGTCGAAGTCCACACGGAACTACTAGTGAGACTGGAGTCTCTCTGCAAAAACATAAATTAAGCAAACGTGAGTACAAATGTACCCAACAAGACTTACATCATAACTAACTACATATACATCATTATCAACAAAGGGGATGGTGGGGTTTGACTGCAGCAAGCCAGCTTTGACTCGGTGGCTATCCTAAAATACGACTGCAAGTAACTCTTCTGAGGTGGCGCACATGAGTCCACATATTCACCAACGAATACACCACTATGGATCCGCTCCCATCTCCCTACGAGAACACCATCCATAGCACTCACGCTTATCTTGCGCATTTTAGAGTATCCACTTTCACTTGTCCATGAACTGCATAGGCAACCCAGAGGTCCTTTACCGTGGATACGGCTATTCGAATAGATCACTTATAACCCTGCAGGGGTGTATTTCTTCACACATGTTTCCACCACTTAGCGTCTGCACACGACATGTGCTCGGCAGACTTCAAGCGAAAGCCGATCTGGGTGTAGACCACGACCAACCTAAACACTCAAGTCTCTAGTCCAAGCTTATCGCCTATCCAGGTTCCATCCGCAGGGAGTCCGGCCGAGGTTTCCACATACGGCCCCGAACGATATGTACAGGGTTCCGCGACACCAAACGGGCACCAGGCATACCCGACCACGCGCCTACCGCATCACAGCCAACCCTCAGGTCAGCGCTGCGCACGGCCTACAGCATACTACAAACATCGGAAACAATTTGCAACTCCTGGACAGAGGACTAGGGTGGTTGAGAAGTTAAGCGGGGTTATATTTCAAGGCCCAATGCATGGTAGTAGCTGTTTCATGGGTCACAAACACAGAACTCAGTTCCTGAGGATGGTTTCAATGAGACAACCCACCATGTACTCCACATGGCCTCTCACCGCTACCTTTAACAAATCGTGTTCACACCCTTAGCTCACACACAGTAGGATATGTTTATCACCATTCCCAATTCATCCCCGATGAATCAGACCTAACACAACACTAAGCAATAATAGGCATGACAAACAAGCATGAATGAGTAGGCATATCAGGGCTCAAATAACTCCTACTCATGCTAGTGGGTTTCATATATTTACTGTGGCAATGACAGGTCATGCAAAGGGGAAGGGGTTCAACTACCACATCAAGTAACAAATGAATCATTGTTGTCCGAATACAGTAAAAGTGAGCAGGAGCGAGAGAGTGGGATTGTATCAAAATGAACAAGGGGGTTTTGCTTTCCTGGCACTTCTAAAGATAGTATAGCTCTTCATGGGTGTCATCGAACTCATCATCGAAACCACGTCTATCGAGAGGGGACAACTTCCGGCAATAGAGAAGGAAACACAATTAATGCAATGCATAATATGATGCATGATGATCACATGGAAAAATGAGTATGTTGGGCTGATGCAACTAAAAACAGATGGGTTTGAGTTAGTTTGAACCAAAGGTTCAATCCCAAACTCATCTTATGAATTTAAATAGTGCTTTATCATGTTTTGCACTAAACAGCAGGGTTAAGTTGCTTAAACATGCATGAAACCAGTATAGATGGATAGCCAAATCCCACACATACCAAGCATTGCAATAACATACACACAATATGCTAAATATGCGCAAATAAAACATGGCATCATAACATGACTCTACAACTCAAGTATTTTATTCAGTAGGCTCTGAGGAGAGAGATATTAAAAACATGGGTCTCATGACCCAACATTCAGAGCATACAAGTCAAAGCATTTGCGGAAGCTCAACATGTCTGAGAATAGACATCTACTAATGAAAAAGGCTGAGAAGCCTGACTATCTACCAGATCCTGTCGAGGGCACAAGATCGTAGTTGAGGTAACAAGCTAAATGTCGAAGTCCACGCGGAACTACTAGTGAGACTAGAGTCTCTCTGCGAAAACATAAATTAAGCAAACGTGAGTACAAATGTACCCAGCAAGACTTACATCAGAACTAACTACATATGCATCATTATCAACAAAGTGGATGGTGGGGTTTGACTGCAGCAAGCCAGCTTTGACTCGGTGGCTATCCTAAACTACGACTGCAAGTAACTCTTTTGAGGTGGCGCACACGAGTCCACATATTCACGAACCAATACACCACTATGGATCCGCTCCCGTCTCCCTACGAGAACAGCATCCATAGCACTCACGCTTATCTTACGCATTTTAGAGTATCCACTTTCACTTGTCCATGAACTGTATTGGCAACCCAGAGGTCCTTTACCGCAGATGCAGCTATTCGAATAGATCATTTATAACCCTGCAGGGGTGTACCTCTTCACACATGTTTCCACCACTTAGCGTCTACACACGACATGTGCTCGGCAGACTTCAAGCAAAAGCCGACATGGGTGTAGACCATGACCTACCTAAACACTCAAGTCTCTAGTCCAGGTTTATCGCCTATCCAGGTTCCATCCGCAGGGAGTTCGGCCGAGGTTTCCACATACGGCCCCGAACCATGTGTACAGGGTTCCATGACACCAAACGGGCGCCCGACATACCCGTCCACGTGCCTACCACATCACAGCCCACCCCTCAGGTCAGCGCTGGGCACGGCCTGCAGCATACTACAAATAATGGAAACTACATGCAACTCCCGGACAGAGGACTAGGGTGGTTAAGAAGTCGAGCGGGGTCATATTTCAGGGCCCAATGCATGGTAGTAGCTGTTTCATGGATCACAAACACAGAACTCAGTTCCTGAGGACGGTTTCAATGAGACAACCCACCATGTACTCCTACATGGCCTCTCACCACTACATTTACCAAATCGTGTTCACACCCTTAGCTCACACACAGTAGGACATGTTCATCACCATTCCCAATTCATCCCCGATGTATCAGACCTGACACAAATCTAAGCAATAGCAGGCATGACAAACAAGTGTGAATGAGTAGGCACATCATGGCTCAAACAACTCCTACTCATGCTCGTGGGTTTCATCTATTTACTATGGCAATGATAGGTCATGCAAAGGGGAAGCGGTTCAACTACCGCAGCAAGTAACAAATGAATCGTTGTTGTCCTAATGTAGTAAAAGAGAGCAAGAGCGAGAGAGTGGGATTGTATCAGAATGAACAAGGTGGTTTTGCTTGCCTAGCACTTCTGAAGATAGTATAGCTCTTCATCGGTGTCATCGAACTGATCGTCGAAACCACGTCTATCGAGAGGGGGCAAGTTCCGACAATAGAGAAGGAAACACAATCAATGCAATGCACAATATGATGCATGATCATGACATGGAAAAATGAGTATGTTGGGCTAATGCAACTAAAACCAGATGGGTTTGGTTCAATTTGAACCAAAGGTTCAATCCCAAACTCATCTTATGAATTTAAATAGTGCTTTATCATTTTTTGCACTAAACAGCAGGGTTAAGTTGTTTAAACATGCATGAAACCAGTACAGATGGATAGAATAGATTTTCCTGATCATTTTTCATATATAATTTATATTATTTGGAGTTACAGATAATTTTCTATGAATTTTGGAAGTTCTAACTACTTTCTCGAATTTCCTGAATTAAAATAAATCCAGAAAAAGGTTAACTACGTCAGCATGACGTCGGGGTGATGTCAGCAGGTCAAAGGCGACATCCTAGGTCAAACCTGACGGCTGGGACCCACATGTCAATGTAACAACTAACTAACAGAGTTAGTTAGTGTTAGGTTAGCACTAACCAAGGTTAATTAGGGCCTGGGCCCACTGGTCAGTGAGTCAACCAATTAACTAAGTTAATTAGCGCTAATTAATCTAACACCTAAACTAAACAGGGGCATGGCCCACACCTCTATGACCCTGGGGGGTCAAACCCCCGGTCAAATGAGGTGAAACCCACCGGCGTTGAGTCGCTGGTGAGGCCAGACGTGGCGGAGCGCGTCAGAAATCCTCCTTCGGTGACCAAATGGCTGGCGAAGGGCATCTACGTGCTGCTAGTGAACTCGCGCATCGAGTGGAACAAGCGGTGTGTGCGGGGGTGGCCGGAGATGACGCCAACATCAAGCCAGGCGGTGGCCAGAGTTCGGGCATGCACCAAAACGGGGCTACGGAGCACGGCGTGAAGATCTGGTGGGTGTGCTCGGCTCCTGGGAGTGCACTGAGTGCAGTCACATGCTTGGTTTGGACAGAGGCGGACCAAAACAGCGGCGGCGACATGTCCGGCGCCGGTGAGGTCTTGGTCTCGACGGAAACGAGAGCTACAACGAGCTATTAAGCATGGGAGCATGGGGGACCGGTAGAGGAGCTCACGGCGAGTCGGACGAGGGTCTCACCGAGCTCGGGGAAGGTCGGATGGTATCATGGTGTTGCCGGCGATCTCGGGGCAGTGGTGGCGAGGATGGCGGTGCAGAAGGTGATGTAGGGCATCTGGTGTCGTGTGAGTTGATAGAGAGGCGCGGGAGATGGAGGCGGAGCCCGTGGGCAGCATGGGGAGATGAGGGGGGCAAGGTGGCTCGGTGTTACGATGGTGCGGCTGCGGCTACGCTCGGTCGCAAGAGGGAGAGAGAGCAGAGGAGGGGAAGAGGTCGGGAGAGAGTGAGAGGGTTCCAGGGGGTGGCATGGCACTGGGAGGGACATCCAGGGGGAGGAAGAGGCAGCCAGGTAGGGAGGAGGTGGCCGGCGTGTGGCTGCGCGCGCCGGGCACGTGCCCCTGCCTACTGGCGCGAGGAGGAAGGCGACAGAGGGGGCTGCGGTGGTGGGCTGGGCCAGCCAGGTGGGCTGCAAAGGTGAGGCCAGGTAAGTTTTCCTTTTCTTTCTGTTTTCTATTTTTCTGTAACATTTAGGGTTTTTCTAAAAAATACCTAGATACTTCCAAAAATCATGAAACTACTCATGCCCACTGTTGGGAATATATTCGAAAGTAAACATTTTAGTTTCAGATTATTTGGACATTTAAAATATTTTATAGCATTTAAATGCCCAAATGCAAATAGAGTATGATTTAATTCAGAGCCCAAATATGTCATGGGAAAATGTGCATCACCTCTGGTTACTGTTTCCTGGACTTTCCAAAAATGATGAACATTTTTTAAATCCATTTGGATTTACTGAAAATATTTTAGTTGAACCTAGTGAATTCCATTGATTCTAGGGTTTAGGCAATCCCCACTTCAAGTTTCTTTCAAAATTAAACATGATGCAGACATGAAGCTAGCCTAGTGCTTTGCCAGAAGCTAGGGATGTGACAATCCAACAAGGAACATTCCAGTTTATGATTATTTGGACATTTAAAATATTTATTAGCATTTAAATGCCCAAATGCAATTAACATATGATTTAATCCAGTGACCTTAGGATGACCTAGAAAATTGTGCACCATTTTTTCCAGAGGTTGAAGACCAAGGCAAAGATGATGAACATTTTAGAAGGGCATTTCAGGTTCATTGAATAAGATTTTAGTAAACCCTAGTTGGTTTAAGGGGGTGCTGGTGGTTCTGTCATCCCCATTTCCAAGTTTCTGATCAAGGTAAACATGATGCAATCACTCTAATGCATGAACTAGCTTGGGTTGTGACAGCTATGGTTCTTGCTTATAAGCTCTTTGCTTATCTTTCCCTTTTCCTTAAAAGCTTGTTTGACTCTTTCTCTTTTGAGCTCTTTTCTTATGCAAAACTTCATGAACCAAGATAGCAATTGTGTATGCGATGACAACCTTGTGACACAAGAGATGATACCAAGATATGCACCATGATGATATGGTTTGTATGCTATGGGAAGTATGATCACTAATGTGCACAAGTTTCGTTGCCGGCAATACTCAAAGGCTAGTCTCGATGGGTAAGCAACACAAAATTGGGCTATGGTGGTTATCAATGCAATGGCAAGGAGTAGACAAAGATGTCATCGAGGTTACCGTCGAGGTAGTCGTTTGTAAGCAAGGGCGGTTGTTGGCGATGATGAGTCCTTGGTGAAGATGAGCGGTGGTGATGTTGCTGTCGAACCGTACCTATATTGCCGAAACACAATAGGACATGGGAACCACAACTCAAATTCTCAAAGACCAAATGTGTCAAAATTGTCGGAGTTGATAGCGGGTAAGCGATGGTGGTGCTTGGGAAAAGTGGTGGTGGTATGCAGAAGTGCGGATGCGGAAGTGGAGGTGGAAAGGTGGTGGTGGTCGAACCGAATTTTTTCAGTTTTTCCAGGAAATAGTGGACGTCCAGTGGGGGAGCGGTCGTCCAGTCGTCGGATGTCTGGTGGCTAGCGGACGTCCGGTGCTTGGGCGATTTCGGGCACGGGATGAACATCTAGGGTTTGAGGTGGAGGTGGCAAAATTGGTGAAATCTGAGCTATTTTGTGGATGGACCTAGTGAATTCCTTTGATGCTAGGGTTTAGGCAATCCCCATTTCAAGTTTCTTTCAAAATTAAACATGATGCAGACATGAAGCTAGCCTAGTGCTTTGCCAAAACCTAGGGATGTGACAATCCAACAAGGAATATTTCAGTTTATGATTATTTGGACATTTAAAATATCTATTAGCATTTAAATGCCCAAATGCAATTAACATATGATTTAATCCAATGACCTTAGGACGACCTAGAAAGTTGTGCACCATTTTTGTCAGAGGTTTAAGACCAAGGCAAAGATGATGAACATTTTAGAAGGGCATTTCAGGTTCACTGAAAAAGATTTTAGTAAACCCTAGTTGGTTTAAGGGGGTGCTGGGGGTTCTGTCATGCCCATTTCCAAGTTCCTGATCAAGGTAAACATGATGCAATCCCTCTAATGTATGAACTAGTTAGGGTTGTGACAGCTATGGTTCTTGCTTATAAGCTCCTTTCTTATCTTTCCCTTTTCCTCAAAAGCTTGTTTGGCTCTTTATCTTTTGAGCTCTTTTCTCCAAGACCGAGCCGAGACGAAGCAAGTGCCGGTCTGCGAGTAAGACAACATTATGAACATCATTGGTTCTGATTTTATTTGATGATAACCCATACTCAAATCAAAGTTTCGATAAGATAATAGGTCCAACAATTTACCACGAGGATCAATCAATGAAGATATCATCTTTCTTCAACACACACACACACACACACACACACACACACAAAGATATCCCTTTGGAATGAACTGAGTCGGACAAGCTTTTATCTTCCAACTCTCCAAGTTTTTGTTTAGCTTAACTAACTTGCTCAGGGTATCCGACACAGATTCTTGGAGAAAAGGTGGTTTCGAAAACCAACTTGATCACGAACTCAACATAGCGGTCAAGTGATAACCTGGTGATACTTCCGAGGAGAAATTCGAAAAACTATGAACCACCGATATGTTACTAAGCTCGAGAACAATCTTGCTTTTCAGGGCAAGACGATATGATCAAATGAGCGAGGACTTGAAAAAATCCTAACTCATCAATCGAGGAGTGCACTAGGGAAGTGGACTAGGTAGCACGATCAACCTTAGGGTGATGATTCAATAATCAACTCGCTAAGAATGAGGTTATTGTCCATTTAACTACCAAGCAACAGAGTTGCTAGGAGTATTGATTTCACACACCATGATTCACTTGTCGGCATTCTGGTTACAATAATATGGAAACTGAGGAATGAACAATGATGGCAAGAAGTATCACTGCGTCAAGAATTCATAAGAGATGGTGCAATTCTCATGACGATCCTGACGTAAAGAGGGTAACACTTCAGGGTAGAACGGACCAAAAGCTTGATTGCATTTTGATCTGCGGAATACAACTGCTTTGACCCAATCCTGGATATGGATGAGGTACTGGAGTTTGTTTCTCCTAGTCATTCCAGAATAGAATGACTTGAGGGACCACAAGAGTAATAGGCATTGATGAACGAATGCATGCATTCTCTTGACTATCAATTGATAGACGAGGTCAGAAGACAATTAAAGAGGGACAACCCAAAAGAACATATGATTTCCTGAGTTTTGGCTGCATGGATTAGCATGTCGAACGAGTTCAACATATTTCTTCCGGATAACCCATGCAGAAAGGTTGAACTGGCAGAGTCATAGCGTGGAATGGAGAACTCATCAAGAGCACTATATTGTGATCTTTCGGTCCAAAAGAACTTCTGCCAGGAATGGTTCATGGTATTTGGAAGAAGGAA
This sequence comes from Triticum aestivum, assembly GCF_018294505.1. NCBI lineage: Eukaryota > Viridiplantae > Streptophyta > Magnoliopsida > Poales > Poaceae > Triticum > Triticum aestivum. The sequence continues at coordinate 314,205,018 of NC_057813.1, read as the reverse complement.
ATACCACGAACCTCGAGGACTATTGCAAAGGTTACTAATATCCTAAAGGAACTAGCAAACAGTATCAACATGAGGTAAGTACGGTGAATCTCGGGTTCAAAACCCAGGAGTAGAATACCTACTACTAAGTGGCATCACGGGATGCTTTCGGGAATGATGGCCAGAATCATCACACTGGGGACACAAAACATGGCTAGATTACTAGATGATCCCCTAAGACACATGGGTCATAATAATAGCTCCAACATATATGTCGAGGCAACAGAGTACCTCAACTCTCCGATTAGTGTGGTTAATCTGGCACAAAGGAACTTTGGAACGATAGGAAGGAATTTGCAAATGCATCAGACTATTAGAAACCTGGGAGGACTCGGACAGCATGACGACTGTAAATGCTCGAAAAGAATTGAGACATCCTGCAAAAATGGTGGCATAACCACTCAGAAGCACAATATTAAGGTTCCGAGACCAACTATGAACACACAGAAGTAGTAGTAACTGAACTGGGGCTTGTAACCAACAATCCTATAAGTTACTACGGATTAGTAACACGTGATGCTGATAGAAGGAAGAGAAAGCCTAGTTTCTTAACCCCGTAGGAAAGATAGGATGACTCGGATCAGAAGGCATAAGGGTAAAGGAGTAAAAAGAGCCTTACGTTCCATCCCACAATCAATTCCCTTATATAACTATACTAAAGAATTTCTAGACTCAAGTTCGACCAGTTTGGCTTGGTAATCCTATACGCAGGCATACTCTGATACCAAAGCTAACAGGACCCTGATGCTATGCCACACCGATCTAGCATGTAACACCGCATATCACTTTGCGGCCTCACGGATGGTATTCCCACGGGTGTCGTCTTACCATGCCCGGGACCGTTTGCGCCTGCTGGCACACGTATATGATAGTGTCGCTAGAATCCATATGACAAAGAACCCGGGCTGACATGGCTAGTCGTGAACCCAAAGTGGCACTAACTTACAGGGACATGCATACATGACCCAGCAACGAACGTGTTAGTCATCAGCGAGTGAATCCGGGCTGTAGCGCTGGGCTAACAGGACTCCGGAGAATCCAGGCTGTAGCTGGCTAACAGGACTCCGGTAGACACTGCATGACATTTCCCCGAAGGGACAGACACGGGAACGAAGAAGGACACATGCCGGCCAGCCTAAGTGTTCCGGAGCAGTAGCAAGCTACCATGGCTCAGTGGAAGCACTAGGAGACATTTCCCGGTAAGAGAGGCTACCAAGGATAAACAACTAGATAGCCAAATCCCACACATACCAAGCATTGCAATAACATACACACAACATGCTCAATATGTGCAAATAAAACATGGCATCATAACATGACTCTACAACTCAAGTATTTTATTCAGAAGGCTCTGAGGAGAGAGATATTAAAAACATGGGTCTCATGACCCAACATTCAGAGCATACAAGTCAAAGCACTTGCGGAAGCTCAACATGTCTGAGAATAGACATCTACAAATGAAAAAGGCTGAGAAGCCTGACTATCTACCAGATCCTGTCGAGGGCACAAGATCGTAGCTGAGGTAACAAGCTAAATGTCGAAGTCCACGCGGAACTACTAGTGAGACTGGAGTTTCTCTGCGAAAACATAAATTAAGCAAACATGAGTACAAATGTACCCAACAAGACTTACATCAGAACTAACTACATATGCATCATTATCAACAAAGGGGATGGTGGGGTTTGACTGCAACAAGCCAGCTTTGACTCAGTGGCTATCCTAAACTACGACTGCAAGTAACTCTTTTGAGGTGGCGCACACGAGTCCACATATTCACGAACCAATACACCACTATGGATCCGCTCCCGTCTCCCTACGAGAACGCCATCCATAGCACTCACGCTTATCTTACGCATTTTAGAGTATCCACTTTCACTTGTCCATGAACTGTATTGGCAACCCAGGGGTCCTTTACCGCGGATGCGGCTACTCAAATAGATCATTTATAACCCTGAAGGGGTGTACCTCTTCACACATGTTTCCACCACTTAGCGTCTACACACGACATGTGCTCGGCAGACTTCAAGCAAAAGCCGACATGGGTGTAGACCATGACCTACCTAAACACTCAAGTCTCTAGTCCAGGTTTATCGCCTATTCAGGTTCCATCCGTAGGGAGTTCGGCCGAGGTTTCCACATACGGCCCCGAACCATGTGTACAGGGTTCTGTGACACCAAACGGGCGCCCGACATACCCAGCCACGTGCCTACCGCATCACAGCCCACCCCTCAGGTCAGCGCTGGGCACGGCCTCCAGCATACTACAAATAGCGGAAACTACATGCAACTCCCGGACAGAGGACTAGGGTGGTTAAGAAGTCGAGCGGGGTCATATTTCAGGGCCCAATGCATGGTAGTAGCTGTTTCATGGATCACAAACACAGAACTCAGTTCCCGAGGACGGTTTCAATGAGACAACCCACCATGTACTCCTACATGGCCTCTCACCGCTACATTTACCAAATCATGTTCACACACTTAGCTCACACACAGTAGGACATGTTCATCACCATTCCCAATTCACCCCGATGAATCAGACCTGACACAAATCTAAGCAATAGCAGGCATGACAAACAAGTGTGAATGAGTAGGCACATCATGGCTCAAACAACTCCTACTCATGCTCATGGGTTTCATCTATTTACTATGGCAATGATAGGTCATGCAAAGGGGAAGGGGTTCAACTACCGCAGCAAGTAACAAATGAATCGTTGTTGTCCTAATGCAGTAAAAGAGAGCAAGAGTGAGAGAGTGGGATTGTATCAGAATGAACAAGGTGGTTTTGCTTGCCTAGCACTTGTGAAGATAGTATAGCTCTTCATCGGTGTCATCGAACTGATCGCCGAAACCACGTCTATCGAGAGGGGACAACTTCCGGCAATAGAGAAGGAAACACAATCAATGCAATGCACAATATGATGCATGATCATGACATGGCAAAATGAGTATGTTGGGCTAATACAACTAAAACCAGATGGGTTTGGTTCAGTTTGAACCAAAGGTTCAATCCCAAACTCATCTTATGAATTTAAATAGTGCTTTGTCATTTTTTGCACTAAACAGCAGGGTAAAGTTGTTTAAACATGCATGAAACCAGTATAGATGGATAGAATAGATTTTTGTGATCATTTTTCATATATAATTTATCTTATTTGGAGTTACAGATAATTTTCTATGAATTTTGGAAGTTCTAACTATTTTCCGGAATTTCCTGAATTAAAATAAATCCAGAAAAAGGTTAACTGCGTCAGCATGACGTCGGGGTGATGTCAGCAGGTCAAAGGAGACATCCCAGGTCAAACCTGACGGATGGGACCCACATGTCAATGTAACAACTAACTAACAGAGTTATTTAGTGTTAGGTTAGCACTAACCGAGGTTAATTAGGGCCTGGGCCCACTAGTCAGTGAGTCAACTAATTAACTAAGTTAATTAGCGCTAATTAATCTAACACCTAAACTAAACAGGGGCGTGGCCCACACCTCTGTGACCCAGGGGGGTCAAACCCCCGGTCAAACAAGGTGAAACCCGCCAGCGTTGAGTCGCTGGTGAGGCCAGATGCTGCAGAGCGCGTCGGAAATCCTCCTTCGGTGACCAAATGGCCAGCGAAGGGCATCTACGTGCTGCTAGTGAACTCGTGCATCGATTGGAACTAGCGGTGTGTGCGGGGGTGGCCGAAGATGACGCCGACGTCAAGCCAGGCAGTGGCCAGAGTTCGGGCATGCACCAAAACGGGGCTACGGAGCACGGCGTGAAGATCTGGTGGGTGTGCTCGGCTCCTGGGAGTGCACTGAGTGCAGTCACATGCTCAGTTTGGACGGAGGCGGACCAAAACGGCGGCGGCGACATGTCCGACACCGGTGAGGTCTCGGTCTCGACGGAAACGAGAGCTACAACGAGCTATTAAGCATGGGAGCATGGGGGACCGGTAGAGGAGCTCACGGCGAGTCAGACGAGGGTCTCAGTGAGCTCGGGGAAGGCCGGATGGTATCATGGTGTTGCCGGTGATCTCAGGGCAGTGGTGGCGAGGATGGCGGTGCAGAGGGTGATGTAGGGCGTCTGGCGTCGTGTGAGTTGACAGAGAGGCGTGGGAGATGGAGGCGGAGCCCGTGGGCAGCATGGGGAGACGAGGGGGGCAAGGTGGCTCGGCGTTACGGCGGCGCGGCTGCGGCTACGCTTAGTCGCGAGAGGGAGAGAGAGCAGAGGAGGGGAAGAGGTCGGGAGAGAGTGAGAGGGTTCTAGGGGGTGGCGTGGCACTGCGAGGGACATCCAGGTGGAGGAAGAGGCAGCCAGGCAGGGAGGAGGTGGCCGGCGTGTGGCTGCGCGCGCCGGGCACGCGCCCCTGCCTACTAGCGCGAGGAGGAAGGCGACAGAGGGGGCTGCGGTGGTGGGCTGGGCCAGCCAGGTGGGCTGCCAAGGTGAGGCCAGGTAAGTTTTCCTTTTCTTTCTAATTTCTATTTTTCTGTAACATTTAGGGTTTTTCTAAAAAATACCTAGATACTTCCAAAAATCATGAAACTACTCATGCCCACTGTTGGGAATATATTCGAAAGTAAACATTTTAGTTTCAGATTATTTGGTCATTTAAAAAATTTTATAGCATTTAAATGCCCAAATGCAAATAGAGTATGATTTAATTCAGAGCCCAAATATGTCATGGGAAAATGTGCATCACCTCTGGTTACTGTTTCCTGAATTTTCCAAAAATGATGAACATTTTTGAAATCCATTTGGATTTACTGAAAATATTTTAGTTGAACCTAGTGAATTCCTTTGATGCTAGGGTTTAGGCAATCCCCACTTCAAGTTTCTTTCAAAATTAAACATGATGCAGACATGAAGCTAGCCTAGTGCTTTGCCAGAAGCTAGGGATGTGACAATCCAACAAGGAACATTCCAGATTATGATTATTTGGACATTTAAAATATTTATTAGCATTTAAATGCCCAAATGCAATTAACATATGATTTAATCCAGTGACCTTAGGATGACCTAGAAAATTGTGCACCATTTTTTTCTAGAGGTTGAAGACCAAGGCAAAGATGATGAACATTTTAGAAGGGCATTTCAGGTTCATTGAATAAGATTTTAGTAAACCCTAGTTGGTTTAAGGGGGTGCTGGTGGTTCTGTCATCCCCATTTCCAAGTTTCTGATCAAGGTAAACATGATGCAATCACTCTAATGCATGAACTAGCTTGGGTTGTGACAGCTATGGTTCTTGCTTATAAGCTCTTTGCTTATCTTTCCCTTTTCCTTAAAAGCTTGTTTGGCTCTTTCTCTTTTGAGCTCTTTTCTTATGCAAAACTTCATGAACCAAGATAGCAATTGTGTATGCGATGACAACCTTGTGACACAAGAGATGATACCAAGATATGCACCATGACGATATGGTTTGTATGCTATGGGAAGTATGATCACTAATGTGCACAAGTCACATTGCCGACAATACTCAAAGGCTAGTCTCGATGGGTAAGCAACACAAAATTGGGCTATGGTGGTTATCAATGCAATGGCAAGGAGTAGACAAAGATATCGTCGAGGTTACCGTCGAGGTAGTCATTTGTAAGCAAGGGCGGTTGTTGGCGATGACGAGTCCTTGGTGAAGATGAGCGGTGGTGATGTTGCTGTCGAACCGTACCAATATTGCCGAAACACAATAGGACATGGGAACCACAACTCATATTCTCAAAGACCAAATGTGTCAAAATTGTCGGAGTTGATAGCGGGTAAGCGATGGTGGTGCTTGGGAAAAGCGGTGGTGGTATGCAGAAGTGCGGATGCGGAAGTGGAGGTGGAAAGGTGGTGGTGGCCGAACTGAATTTTTTCAGTTTTGCCAGGAAACAGTGGACGTCCGGTGGGGGAGCGGTCGTCCGGTCATCGGATGTCTGGTGGCTAGCGGACGTCCGGTGCTTGGGCGATTTCGGGCACGGGATGAACAGCTAGGGTTTGAGGTGGAGGTGGCAAAATTGGTGAAATCCGAGCTATTTTGTGGATGGAAAGTGTGGAGATGGTAGGGTAAAGCTCGATCCACTCATGGCAAAGCAAATCCATGGATCAAATCCAACAAAACTTCATCACACCAACAAATCACAAAAAAATTGCGGCTATTTTTGTGGGGATTTTCGAATTTGGGGAAGAACACAACAAAATTAATCTAGAAAACAAGGGGTAGGGGCTCCAAATACGTGATCAACGTGGCTCATGAAACCAAGATGATGTAGGGTAGAACCCTAGATGCCCGATCTTTCACGATTGGAGGGGATCCTATGAAGAACACGAAGAACACGAGGAGAAATCACGAGGGGAAACATGAGAGAATCACTCAAACCAACAAGATATGGTCACACATGTGCTAGATCCTCGAAACACAAAGAAATACACGATTCAAATCCAACAAAGGACGATACAAGTGGCGGTAGTTCTTCTCCGTGAGGAGGTCTTGAGGGGGGTCTTCCCATAAAGGGGTCTTGAATCCACTTGGGGGATCTTCTCCAAAGAGGACGTGAACTCCAATGGAGAAGTAACCAAGGGGATGAGCAAAGATCTCACACAAATATGAGCTAATCCTTTGATAACCCTAACTAGGAGGAGGAGGAGGTCTACATATTGCCTCAGTGCAAAAGGGGGCGAAATGAAAGGGTACATGGGCCTCGGGCCCGAAGCTGCGCACACACAGGCAGCGGACGTCCGGTCCTTACCGGTCGTTCAGTCGCTCGCGAAGGTCCGGACGTCCGGTAGGGCTCGGACTTCCGCTAATTACGTTATGTAACGTGGTACCAGACATCCGGAGACGGCCGGTCGTCCGGTCGCTTTGGACTTCCGCAGAATCGGATCGGAGGTGGAACTGTTGGTCGTCCGGTGGGGGCCGGACGTCCGCTCGTTGGGAAGTGTTGCCGGTTGTCCGGAGGAGGCTGGACGTTTGCTCGTTGTAGCTTTCGTCAGCTGGGACTTGGGTCGGCTGGGCCTTAAGGCGCCAGACGCCTGGTCCTTGTCGGACGTCCACTCGCTAGAGCTTCAGGCGCCGAACATCCGGTCCTGGGTGGACGTGTGCTCGCTGTAGCTACTTCGGAAGCTCGTCTTCTTATCCCTCATGCTTGGTGTCCTTGCCGTCTTGTCCATTGGATGTAGCTGCTCCATGGCCTTCCTCCAAGTATGTGATCACACACAGTGTTTCCGCTTGAGGTAGTAGCCATGTCTCATGTGTAGAAAGTGGTAGTTCGGAGAGCAGCGAGTTCACCTTATCTTTGATAGCCTTTGCTGGAGCTCTTGTCATTGGTCCACGTGGTGTCGTGGGAGATGTAGATACGTCCATGGGGATGATCGTGGGATGCTCCGCATCAAATGGCCTCTTATGCAAGACTTGCCGAACCAAGATAGCTATTGTGTATATGTGATGACAACCTTGTGACACAAGAGATGATGCCGAGATACGGATACCAAGATGATGAGATATATTTGCAATGAGACGATGATCACTAATGTGCACAGTTAATGTTGCTAGCAGTACTCAAAGGCTAGTTCAGTAGGTAAGGGATGCGAAATGGGTCATGGTGGTTATCAATGCAATGGAAAGGGAATACACAAAGGTGTCATCGAGGTTACCGTTCCTTGCTTACGGTATTTGGTGTCAAAATGGTGAATTGGGTGTTCTCGATTGTCGTGGTTCGACATGATCACCTATGGGGCCATCGGCCCCTTGTGGTTCAGCACGGGGGAAGGGTGCGTTGCACAAAGAGCGGAGGCCGTAGAATAGCACGACAGCGATGACATAAGCAGTTTTTACCCATGTTTGGGCCGCCGTGAGGCATAAAACCCTACTCCTGCTTGGGTGGATTGGATGGAGGACCGTGATGAATGCGTAGCGCTCAAGCCTGGCAAGGGCGACTCGAGAAGTGTAGCTACGTGCATATGCGTGTACAAGGGTCTGAATCCTTTCTAAGGTTGCATCAGCCCTCCTTTTATAGGTCAAGGGGTTACCACAATGGCAAAACAGTCATTGTCCAGTGATTAGATAGCCACAGTTTTATAATACCTAACTCTGCAGACAGGACAAGGTGCATTATATTCACCGCTTAGTGTCATGTCGTTAGTGTTGCTTGACAAGCCTTGCCGTGCCATTCAACCACCTTCTCGCTTGCCCGCGTGACATGCCCCTGGACGGGTGTCATTTAGGGGTGATCTTCCTTAGAAATGGCTGCCACGTGCCAAATGATGGCCACTAAATAACTTGGGGGCTCGACACCGCACCGATAAGTGACTTGCGTTGTTGTGAGTTGGAGCGGTGAACCAAGCCGCCAGCGCCCCGACAAGCCTTGCCGGGGAAGCCTTGGGACTTGCCTTTTGGGGTGGCCTCGACCTTTACTGGGCTCGCTTGCCCAGCAAGGGAGGTTTTCCCCGTAGTGATATATTGTTTCTTTGGCTTGTCTTGGTCTTCTTGATCCACCCTTTGGTTTCTCAAAGAGCTATCTCTTTTGCTTGGCCTTGTCTCAGATACTTGGTGCAGCTTGCTTTGTTGTTGCCGCGCCAGAGACTTACCTGTCTGTGCACAAGTCAGGGGGAAACATACACCCCTGTTTGTGTACCCCGACATAAGCCCCCGGGCCTGAGCCATACGTGTCGTTGGGCACTTTGGGTTAGGCCCTAAACAGTGCACGAACATGTGTCAAGGGAATGTTGTGCATGCAATGGTTGTGATGACTAGTCAAACCAACGTCCACTCCGCATAATTGCCTTAGGTCATGGGGTCATGGGACTGTAGCAGTTAATATAACACGGTAACTTTTCGAGGAAAGTAGCGAAGAGTCGCCCCCTTTCTCTATGCTTGTTCCTCATAAAAGGGAAGAGCGTGAAAGGGTGCGACTCATTCACACCCATTTTTCCGTCCACCATCTTCTTCCTAAAGCTACGCAACTGCATCATGCTTGCATTTGCATTCGACACCCCCCAACCTTCCATCCCCTCCATAGCTCCCGAAGATGAGAAAGAAACCCTTTGCCAAGGGGAAGCGGACGACCACCTCGAAGGGGAACAAGAAAAGAGCAGCGGAGCTGGACAGGAAGTGGCGAGGAGATGTGGTCTTCTTCCCGTCGAACTTGGACAGAGACACCTTGGTCACAAGGTATGGATACTTGTGGGGAGGGAAGTTCCATAGGGGCATGGTACGCCCGTGGTCTTGCCGGAGGTGAAGGAGGATCCACTAAATTCATATCGATTTTTCTGTGCGTACTACCTCTATGGCCTCTGTCCTCCCTTCTCATACGTCTTTGAAGCGATGATGGTGGTGTACGGGTTCCAGCTCTTGGATTTTACGCCAAATGCAATGGCGTGCATGGCGATGTTCACCCATTTGTGCGAGAACTTTGTCGGGGTCTCCCTAACATGGATCTATTTAGGCACTTATTCATCCCGACGGTGGAAAACAAGGCCCATTGCTCGGGAAACATAAGTTGGACCCCTCGAGAGAGAAGGGAGATTTGGGACTATATTCCCGGCCAACAGCGGGGCATATGGGAGGAATGGTGGGCGGATTGGTGCTGGATCCAAGATGAGGAAGCTCCAGAGTATTGCCAAGCGTGGATGGAGTGCATCATGCACGACAACGACTGGAGGGAATTAGGCCTTACTAACAACAGCCTTCGCATGGCGTTAAACAGAATTGCCCGTCTCAAAGCTATCGGGCTAACCATCGAACATATAGGAGCCAATTTTCTTGGCCGCATCGTGCCTCTGCCAAAAAGTGATAGGTTTGCCTGGCGGTATGGAGACTGTCGGCATCCTGGATTTGGGGGTATCCAGTCCTGCCTGCCTGCGGCCCACCACGTGGCTCCATCGACAGCCTGGTACGGCCCAGCTTCAACACCAACATCGCAAGACCCTTGCAAGGGGCCAAGACTCGCGAGGCAGGACGCCAAGACCCCTGAAGGAGTGGCCTCTTCAGGAGGGCTCCTGAGGGGCGGAGAGTTCTATGGAGCTACCTCATGAGGCTTAGCTGACGTGAGCCATGACGACCAAGGCCAGGCGGGCGCCAGGCGGGCGCTAGGTGGGTGCAGAGCGCAGGTTTCCTCTTTGGTGCAAGGGAGGCAAGGCATAGGCATGGAGTCCTGAGGAATCAGCCAAAGGTTTCCATTATGGTGCAACAAGACCAAGACCGCCAGGATGGCAGGATGGAGGTCATCACCGAGCCCACCGCAGCGTCATGACCAGAGGCTTTTTGCAGGCGAAGACTACTTTTGTCAGGATAGACTATACTACTTGTCCCCCTTCAAATCCCGCCTTGTGGAATCCCTTCCCGCTCATATTTGGGAACAGGACCAAGGCCACTATATATAGGACCTAGCGACCACCATATAAGGGGGACGAAGGACCAAAATCAGAACAAGTAGAGCACCACACCAGCTCAAGAACACCTCACCTCCTGAGGCTTGTTCATCCTTTGTACTAGTTCATCCATAGCCCCTCGAGGAAATCCACCACAACACACTGGATTAGGGTATTACACCACAATGGTGGCCCGAACCAGCATAAATCTCTGTGTCTTTGTGTCTCTTTGAGCTCGACGTGCTTGGCTAAGAAGGATCGTGAGTAGGCAGGCTGGGACGGTTGAGATCACCGCATGCACCCCAGATTTCAAACCTCTCAAGGGTTGCTGGAACCCTAAATCGGACATTTGGCACGCCAGGTAGGAGTGCGTCGGAATCTTCTTCCTCGACCTCTAGATCATGTTTCTGACCCCTATGGCGGGCACTCCTCTGTCAACGTGCGTTCCCGGAGAAGCACCTGGGTTGCGCTGCTTCACCCTCTCCCTGTGGCAGGTGCAGTGGCCGCCCAAGTTTCAACCGGAGATGCTGCGGCGCTACGACGGCGCGGCAGATCCAGCCCCCTTCCTTCAAGTGTACAAGGAGGCAGTTTGGGCAGCTAGCGGGGACGACAAGGTGAAGGCCAACTGGTTCCCCATGGCCCTCGTAGGCGCACCACGCGCCTGGTTTCTCAATCTGCTCGCATATTTCATGGCCTCCTGGGGAACCAGATGCGAGCAGATGAAATTGGTTCCTCACGAGGAAGAGGGATCTCGATCTGCTCGCAACTGGTTCTACAAGCGGGCCTTCATCGTCTAGGAAACCTGTAAGCTACAAGCCGTAGGGGTCATCAGAGAGGTGCGGTACCCAGAGTGGCTGGCAAACCCCGTCATTGTCCCCAAGAAGGGAGGGACGGAGCGCATGTGTGTCTACTTCACCAACCTCAACAAGGCCTGCCCGCAAGATCCCTTCCCACTCCCTCGCATCGACCAAATCGTTGACTCAATGTCACACCCTAGCTAGTCATGCATTAGAGTGTTGCATCATGTTTACTCTTTCAGCAGAAACTTGAAATGGGGATGACAGAACCCCCAGCCCCCTCTGAAACCAACTAGGGTTTACTAAAATAATTTTCAATGAACCTGAAATGCCCTTCTAAAATGCCCATCATTTTTGTCTTGGTTCAGAACCTCTGCAAAAGTGGTGCACATTTTCCTAGGCCATCCTAGGGTTTTTGAATTAAATCATAACTATTTGAATTTGGGCATTTAAAATAATATAAAATATTTAAATGCTCAAATATCTCCAAACTAAAATGTTTCATGTTGGAAATAATCCAACTATGAGCCAGGAGTAGTTTGGTGATTTTTGGAATTGCCTAGGTATTTTATTTAATTCAACAAAGTTGCAGATATATTAAATAAAAACAGAAAACAGAAAAGAAAGGGGAAGACTTACCTGTGCGGCCCAGCCAGCCGGCCGGCCCAGCCAGCAACCGACCCAGCCCAGCACTGTAGCTCCCCGTCGTCTTCCTCCCCACGCCCCGAAGCTGCTGCGTGCTCGCGCGCGCGCGGCCGCGCGGCCACCTCCTGCTTGCCGACGCCCTCCTGGCCGCGTGGACGACGCCCGCAGCCCGTCCCGATCCCCCCTGCTCTCTCTCACTCTCCCTGGCTCTCTCCTTCCTCTCTCTCGCTCGGCCGAACACGACCGTCGCCGCCGTTCGCCATAGCCACCGCCTCCGACCACCCCTCGCTCCCCCGATTAGCTCAGAAGCTCCGCCACAACTCCCTCTTCCTCCCCACCGCTCCACGGGTCCCCGGAAGCCCTGCATCGCCGCCACGTCGCCGTTCCCCTCTTCGGACTCCGACCACCGTCGCCGTCAAATTCGTCGTCTCCGGCGCGTCCCCGAGCCCGCTTCGACGCCCACTGCAACCGCGGTGAGCCCCCGGAGCGTTTCCCCCTTCTTCCCTGGTCTCTCCCGACCTCTAGGCCCTAGCTCCACCTCGACCGAGAGCTCCACGCCGCCGGCGATGTCGCCGTCGTGGCCACGGTCGCCGTAGCGCCCAACCGAGCTCGCCATCGTGCTCCACACATCACCAGGAGCACGTAGAACGCACCAACGCCTCCCCAAACCCCCTGCAACACTGATCCCGACCACACCCGAACTCCGGCCGCCGCAGCCGAGCTCGCCGCCATCAACTCCGGCCACCCCGAGCCCAACCACCACCACCAATAGACGCGGCTCAACCTCAGCAACACGTAGATGCCTTCCGCCGTCCATTTGGTCGCCGGAATGGCAAAAAGCACTCTCGCCGCCGTCTCGGATCTCGCCGGCGTCATGTCGCCGGTGGGGTTTGACTTGACCGACCTGGGGTTTGACCCCCCAGGGTCACTGACGCGTGGGCCCTGTCGG